>NW_021159225.1:0-1117 GCF_002837175.3 Physeter macrocephalus | reverse complement strand
AGGTTGAGGAGGTCTTGCCTCAAAATCAATTCAACTAGGACAATCTACATTGGAGGGTGACTAATGAACCCAAATAGGTCCTCTCTTAGGAAGATACGAATGCAAAAAGAAAGAGCAGTTGGGAGAAGTGGAAAGGGAGAACAGTAGAAAAGGAGGCCAAGCCAAGGGAGACATTCAGAAAGAAAAGCTAAATTGCAATCATGCTGGAGTGGCAAGAAAGAGCAGGAGCTGTGTCTGCTTCCGAGGTGGCCACGAGCTCACTGGGCAACACAATTACTGCTGAATGCTGAAGGACAGTTCTGCATGGCTGGGGTCAGTACATGCAACTGCCCAGAGGTCTCCTTTGCTGCCTGTGTTGCATAATTTTGTAAACTTATTACAAACGTCTCTTATCTGAGACATGTTTGTTCCTTCCAACATGAAACAGATTGTGGGATGTGGTCGTGTGCTGCAAGATGTATCTCTCCCCTCCCCCGGCACCATCTTTGCAGGAACACAGCCTTCACTTCTCTAGTTACAGGAGTAATGAAGGCTGACATCTCTCAGCTGAATCACTGGAGAACTGCCTCACCCAAGGTCACTGCCCTGGAAGCAGCCCTCATCTAAAGATGCAGTGGGAGGGGGATGAGAGTGAAGGCACCCTTGCCTCCATCAGGACAATTTATAGGTCCAGAGCTACACAAGCTATCAGTTGAGTCCTTTGTTGGGACTGGACAACAATTCGCCTTTTCCTTCTGCTTCTTCAGTCCACCATAGGTATTAATACTAAGAGCACTCCCCTCTCCCCCACCATAAACGTCCTACATGCAAATCTCAGATTACCAATGGATGTCTGTTTCTCTGGGAACACAACCTAAAACAAAGGACACGTTGGTTTTTAGGCCAAATAAGACAAGCAAGGCTTGTTTCTGTCACCCTTCTAGCAACATCTCTGAAAGTTCCTGCCAGGCTTAAGGTAACAGCTGTCAAGCTCCTCTTCCCAAATGCAAGTGAGTCAGCACTAATGAGTCCAGCCAGCTCAACCTCAATAATGTCCACCAGTACAGCCATGGGAAATATCTCCAGGGACAGGCAATGGCTCATAACCGCAGCCACAACCTTCTCAGCTGCCTTTGCC
>NW_021159224.1:0-1117 GCF_002837175.3 Physeter macrocephalus | reverse complement strand
TAAGTATATATATCTTGAGGAACTGGATTACACAGTTATGGAGGCTGAGGAGTCCCACAGTCAGCTGTCTGCAAGCTGGACACCCAGGAAAGCTGGTGGTGTAATTCAGTCCAGGTCCAAATGCCTGAGAACCAGGGGAGCTGATGGTGTAAATCCCTGTCTGGAATGGAATCAGTTTCTCAAAGAGATACTTGGATTCCCATGTTCATTGCAGCATTTTTCACAATAGGCAAGGCATGGAAACAGCCTAAATGTCCATAGTTAGATGAATGGATAAACTGTTATATTTATATATGTGATACTATCCAGCCTTATAAAAGAAGGAAATCTGCCATTTGTGACAACATGGATGAATCTGGAGGACATTATGTTAAGTGAAATCAGCCAGACACAGAAAGACAAATAGGCATGATTTCACTCATATGCGGAACATAAAAATGTTGAACTCATAGAAGCAGGGAGTAGAATGGTGGTTACCAGAGCCTAGATGGTGGAGGAAATGGGAAGATGTCTGTCAGAGAGTACAAAGTTTCAGTTATAAGATAAATAAGTTCTGGGAATCTAATGTACAGCACGGTGAGTATAGTGAATAATGCCATATTACACACTTGAAATTTGCTGAGAGTAGATTGTAAGTGTTCTCACCACATACACATATAGGTAACTATATGAGGTGATGGATATGTTAATTAGCTTGATTGTGGTAATCATTTCACAGTGTATACATAAATTAAGACATCATGTTGTACACCTTAAAATATATACAATTTTTATTTGTCAATACCTAATACCTCAATAAAGTTGGGGGAACAATTCCCCGTCCATTGCAAGAGAAGATAAGATGACCAGCTCAAGCAGTGAGGCAGGAAAAAAAGGGGAAAATTCCTCCTTCCTTGGCCTTTTGTTCCACTGAGTACCTTAATGGATTGGGGAAGGCAATCTACTTTACTGAGTCCACCAATTCAAATGCTAAACCCTTCCAGAAGTACCCTCACACAGACACACTCTGGAATAATGTTTAATCTGGGAAACACTTGTACCAGTCAAGGTGACATATAAAGGTAACCAACTTCCCTGGTGGCGCAGTGGTTGAGAATCCGCCTGCCGATGCAGGGGA
>NW_021159223.1:0-1117 GCF_002837175.3 Physeter macrocephalus | reverse complement strand
GGAATAGTTTTTTGAGTCATTTGATCCATGAACATGATATATATTTTCATTTATACAGATCTTAACTAATTTCTTTCAGTATAGTATTCTCTTAATTCCTATTTATTCCTGGCTACATATATTTTTTATTTCTATTATAAATAGTATCCTTTTGGAAATTAAAATTTCTATTATTTATACATATACAGAAATTCAACTGACTTTAGTATATTAGCCTTATATCTGGCAATTTTACTATACTCTCATCCCAATAATCTATCTGCAGAAAATTGAGGTTGTGTATAGAGACACTTATATTTTCAGAAAATAATAAAAGTTTTCTTTCTTCTCTTCTAATTCTTATACTTTATTTTACTTATTACATTACACTAGCCAATACCTCCAGTATAATAAAATAAAAATGATTATAGGGGGCATCAATGACTTCTTCCTGATTTTAAAGACAAAGCTTAACATTACTAGAGTGAGCTTGCTAATATTAATTTATAATTTTTGCATCTATGTTCAGGTGTGAGGTTGGTCCTTAATATTTCCTGTTTTGATATTCCTTATTTGATTTTTGTGCCAACATTATACTGCCCACATCAACTGAGTAGGGGAATAGTCTCTTTTTTTCTCTTTTGTGGAAGACTTTGTTTTAAAATATATTATTTGTTTTTTGAATGTTTGATAAAATTCACCTGTAAAATCATCTTCACCTGATACCTTATTCATGAGAAGAATTTTTATTTTTATTGGAACACTAATGTTTTCTCTTTCTTCTTCAGCTACTTTCGATTTGTCATATTTTTCTAAAGTTATTGCATTTTAACCAAGTTTTCAAATGTATTGGCTAAATATTGTCCATAATATTCCTTCTAATCATTTTAATATCTGATTCATATGCAGTTAAATCTTCTTTCTAAATTTATTATATGCAATAATCTCTTCAAAGAACTATCTTTTGATTCTATTTGTTTTCTGTCTCCTTAACTTTTGCTCTTACTTTAAGATTACCCTTCTGATTTCTATGAAAGTACTTTTTATTTTTAATTTTTTTTAGTCTATTTCCTTTCTTTTTTTTGCCTTTTATTTTATTTTATTTATTTATTTTTTAACATCTTTATTGGAGTATAAT
>NW_021159222.1:0-1117 GCF_002837175.3 Physeter macrocephalus | reverse complement strand
TGACCTCGAGTGAGGATGCCCTCCAACTCCAACCTCCAGAGAGACAACCAGGGGCAACAGGCCCCCATGACGACTCGTGTGACCATCACTTGACCTGGAGCTTCTCTCAGAAAACAACAGCGTGCCCCAAAAGAGCAGACTACTGCTTGCAGGACTTACTGCACCCATAGCGGAGCTAAAAAGCTTGGCGGGGGAACCGTAAATAACGCTGTCACCATAGAAAAGCCTACAGACACCGCGGTGACGGTGGCCAATGAGACCGGCTGGACTCCTGGGTACTTCAAAAGGCCGTTGACTCAGTGGCCGTCATGGGTCTGGATCACCACCGGCCCTGGACTGTCTGGGAGTTGAGCAGGCAGGCCTCTGACACCTGGTGCTGTTTGTATGTTAATTTAGGGGCCTAATTGAAGGAAGCGCAGGCTACTGGTCAGAGCATCTAGGCTGGCAGAAACCATCAGCCTAAGGTGGCCGAACAAATGTGGGGTGGGGTAAAACCGGCCCCCCCAGCGTCTCTGCGCATCTCTTTCCTGGACCTTAGAGGTCATTAGAATCTATAACACTTCCAATGCTGGTGCTCAGGCGGACGAGCAGTGAGGGAGGAGCCCTGGGGACAATCAACCTCACCTGGAGGCTGCTGGGGGTCTAACCTTTTTTTCCTTTGTGCTTTGTCTAATTTCACTTGCTCCTAGGTTTCCACATGCAGAGGTCCCACACCCGGCACTTCAGACCCGATTTCCTAGTGCAAAATGGCTGGGCCGACACCTCAGCTCGCGGAGCCCCGTGCAGACTCGGCGGCATAGAGCCTGAGCTCCAGCCAACCCGGCCTTCGAAAGCTCCGCCCCCTCCCTCCCGCTGACGCTGACGGGATCCCTACACAGCAGCCCGGCCCACAGCCCGCGGGGGAGCGCACGCTCTCACCTCTCCAATCTGTGATCAAAATATAAAGTTTCCTTTGCTTCTGAAGCAAACTCAGTGTCGTTCTCTTGGCTCCAATGACACGGGGCAGGGGGACCCTTGTTGGGGCCCACTCTGCAGGGTCAGTAACAGTAATTGAGAACATTGTAACATCAATGAACAGATGTGTGAGCCAAACTGTAATTAACCTAGAGCAGTGTAT
>NW_021159221.1:0-1118 GCF_002837175.3 Physeter macrocephalus | reverse complement strand
AAATGGGACCTAATTAAACTTAAAAGCTTTTGTACAGCAAAGGAAACCATCAACCAAATGAAAGACAACCTACAGAATGGGGAAATATTTGCTAATGATATGACTGATAAGGGTTTAATATCCAAAATATATAAAACAGCCCATACAACTCAACATCCAAAAGACAAACAACCCAATTAAAAAATGGGTGGAAGACCTGAATAGACATTTTTCCAAGGCATCTCATTCTTGATTTGTAATTTGTATTTCCCTTTTTTTCCTTGATTAGCCCTATAGAGGTTTATCATTTTTTTAAAATCTTTTCAGATAATCAACTTTTAGCTTTATTGGTTTTCTTTATTTTATGATTATTTCCTTTTTTACTGTAGCTCTTATCCTTTATAAATTTCCTGATTTCTACTCTTCTTTGAATTTCCTGATTTCTACTCTTCTTTGAGTTTATTAAGATGAATAATTAGGCTACCGATTTTATTCTTTCTTCTTTGCTAATAGATGCATTTTTAAGGCTATAAATTTCCTTCTAAGTACTGTTTTAGCCTTATTTTGAAGTATTAAAATGTCATATTTATCTATGTTTAATTTTGAAATGTTTTACTTAATTTCCAAACATTTGGGAATTTTCTAGTTTAATTAAATTGTGTTAAAGAACATGCTTACAATTTAGTCCTTAGAAATTCATTAAGATTCCTCTTATGCCCCAGCATAAGATCTATTTTGGTCAATATTAATGTGCATTTGATAAAAAGAAGGTGCCTTCTGTAGTTGTTGGGTGTAGTTTACTGTAAATCAATTAGTTCCACCTGCCATTTTTTCACTCAGATGTTCTATATACTTTTTTCTGTTTCTTTTATCAGTTACTGAGATGTTCAGATGTTCTATATACTTTTTTCTGTTTCTTTTATCAGTTACTGAGAGAAGCATCTCAAAGTTTAAACTATGATTGTGGTTTTACTTCTGCCTATTTTTCCTTTACACCTGTTGAGGGTATTAGGTTAAGTAGAATATAAGATATTACCTTTGTTCTTCCTGCTGGGTTGACCTCTTTTTTATCATTATGAAATATTCCTTTATCTTTTTTTAAAACATCTTTATTGGAGTATAATTGCTTTACAATGGTG
>NW_021159220.1:0-1118 GCF_002837175.3 Physeter macrocephalus | reverse complement strand
ATGGCGCTTTCAGAATTGGAAAAAAGCCCTTTGCTATCACTCGCCCATAACCAGGTTTGCTCGAAGCCTAATTACATGTTGAGTCTAGCAAGTCAAAAGAGAACCGAGTTACCCACTGCGCGCTAGGCAGAGTTACCTTTTTCTATACCCGTTATTCTGTGTAGCGAACTTCCTAAACGAAAGATGCCAGAGGATGCCTAAGACGCCTGTGCATCTTCCATAACCCTGCAGTGTTACACCACGAACGGTGCTTCTGTGAAGCTGGCACGCACAGTGACACTCTCCTAGAGGAGTTAGTGACTTCACATCAGTGCTGTTTGAAGGAAATATAAGCAGAGTGTTTTTCTCAGTTGAACTCACCTAGGGCAAACGGGCCGACTTCCTGGGCGAGTTAGGGATTCTAGCACTGTGTTCCAGAAGCTGGTTTAGAGCTCAGAAAATCTAGCATTCCCAAGGAAACGTGCAGTTTGTTGCCCCTCACTCGGTAAACAGGGATACACTGAAGGGTTTACGAGGCTGGATTTTGCTGAAGAGGCCCGGAGCATGGTGCAGGTACGGAGTGTTCGGAAACTAAACGGTGGCTGACACGAGGTAGCAAGGAGAACGGAAAAGCCTCCTGCCGGGAAACTAAAGCAGAACCGCGATGAAGGGCTGACGGAGGTGCGGCACGGCTCCGTTAGGCAAGACACGTTAAGGCCTTCCTTCGAGGCTAGTGCTCACGTTGAGGTTCACCTTTGGTATAGAGCAGAGCAGGAGGAGCTTCCAGCTAGGACGTGGAAGCACAAGCTTCCCTTCGAGAAAACATAGTGCCTTCTCTGAACAATGACCCCAGAGACGAAAAGCAATGCAACAACATAGCTTTTCAGGTTGCTACCACGTCGCAAGAATGGCGCTTTCAGAATTGGAAAAAAGCCCTTTGCTATCACTCGCCCATAGCCAGGTTTGCTCGCAGCCTAAGTACATGTTGAGTCTAGCAAGTCAAAAGAGAACCGAGTTACCCACTGCGCGCTAGGCAGATTTACCTTTTTCTATACCCGTTATTCTGTGTAGCGAACTTCCTAAACGAAAGATGCCAGAGGATGCCTAAGACGCCTGTGCATCTTCCATAACCCTGCAGT
>NW_021159219.1:0-1118 GCF_002837175.3 Physeter macrocephalus | reverse complement strand
TCACAGACATCATTCATTAACAAAAGCCATCTGAAAAAATTAGAATAAAAAATCATCAATGGGTAGTTGAAATTCATTGAAATACACACACTAATCTACAGTTCTTACATAGTAAATCCCAAAGTAAACTGATTTATAAAATCAAATCCTATTGTACTATCCTTTTATACTAAATCCCAGGGTAAATTTAGTTACAAAAATCAAACTCTGGTGTGAGAAAAATGATTAAATATATTAAAAATTAAGTATAAATGTAGAAAATATGGAATGGCATGAGTAACAGAAATGAAATCAAATATTCTGACCATTCCTTTATCTATTTTCTGTTCTTGAAAATAAAAACCAAATTTTTATGAATCCCACGTTCAGTATTTGCTGTTGAATGAAATAATACCTCAAAACAAAAATGTTAGCGTTAGAACCACTGGGTCTATATATAGTCTCTTTTAATGAATTCCAGCAAAACCATAACTATGGAATCTTGAATTTGCTGGGTCATTGGATAGGACTCTGAAATCTTTTAGTACCAGGGATGTTTGTTGTAATGCTCTTAATTATAACTGTACTTAATGTGTTTCAGTTCTTCCTGAAAATTAAGATTATTCTTTATTTAGGAACATACTGAAATTCCATGCTCAATTATACAGTTTTTTTCTCAGAATACAGATATAGAATATCTTTAACCCTGTTAAACGAAGAAAATGCAATATTGCTAAATTTCAAGAAGGGAAGACAATGGATTTCCACCCATGATGGATGACATTTAAAATCTCTGTGTCCTTTCGGCCTTCCAAATACATGCAGCTCACAACATGAAAGAAAGGAATCAGGAAAGAAATAAAGACTAAGGGAAAGAATTGAGGCAGAATGACAGGCTCATTAAAATGTGCAGAAAGCATCTCAGACTCCCTCGAGAAAGCTGTTATCATGAAATAATCATGCTGACGAACGTGGAAAGAGTGGACTCCGGCAGGGGCCTTCTGTTGCCCCCAAGAAGTTGGTGATTATATCCTGGAAATGTTGACCCCGGGAAAGCCTGGCTGCTTTGTTGCTTAATAGAGTTCACAGAAAATGCTTGTCTCCAAAATGAGATTTCTCCCGTATTCACTGTGCAGCCT
>NW_021159218.1:0-1118 GCF_002837175.3 Physeter macrocephalus | reverse complement strand
ATTGTGATGACTTCTTTCAACTACCCAAGTTAATTCTTTAATAATTGTTTTCACCTCTATATTTTGTTCAGAAAAAAATCAATCTAATTTAAATAAATAGAATTACCTACAAACTATGCAGATAGAGATTTCTTTTTTTGAAGAATAAAATCATTTAATGATGCTCTGAGAGTGAAAATTCCATCATGCACTTCCTAAATAGTTAATTCTTCCATTCCATTACTGATGCTTCCCTCATTTTAATTAGCAATGTGGAGATAGGAACAGGGACTTCAGAGTCTGTGTCTTAGTTTTGCATTTAGAAGTTGATCTGGGCATTGCTGTTTAGGGGGAAGAATTTTTTTTTCCACAGACTATATCAGAATATTAAATCAGACGACAGGTTAAGCCAGCCAAAAAATAAGTAACTGTATTAATAAACATTCTATAAATATGAAATCTTAATCGTTGGAAAGAACCCGCTAGGACAGAGAGTAAGCATTCATGTAAAAGCTGAGAATGGTAAATAGGATTTGCATATGGTATCTCCCCGCTACTAGGATCACGGATAACATTATTTAACTCCTAAACAGAACCCACTAGCATGAGTGCCTTTTCCACAGCAACTCCTTATACTCTTCCTTGTACTCCAGGCACAAAGTTCTTCTCTGTTCCTGCAATAAACCTCCAGGCCTTTGTACCTATTGCTCCCTCTGTCTGGAATGTTCTTCCTCATAAGGCTAGCTATTCATCAATGCATAAACAATATCCTCAAAGCTATTCTTATTATTATCTGATTTTATTTTATTTTCTGTTACTTTTGTCTGATATTTTAGCTGAAGTTATTTCTTGTATTGGTTCACTTATCTGTCCTTGCCTCTACCACAAGAATGTAAGCACCATGAGAACTGGACTTTTGAGTGGTTCCTTATTGTTACCCTCATGCCAAGAATAAAGTCCAACTCAAAGAATGTGCTCAATAAATATTTTATGAAAGACTGGATTATGCCACAAGAGGCAGTCTGATACAGTGAGCAACTGTAAACCTGGAGCTAGATTTCTCAGATTCAAAGTCCGGTTCTGCTATTTCTGAATTATGTAGCCTTGGATGCCTCAGTCTCCTCATCTCTAAAACAATA
>NW_021159217.1:0-1118 GCF_002837175.3 Physeter macrocephalus | reverse complement strand
CTCAGTTGAGTTCACCTAGAGCAAAGGGCCGAATTCCTTGGCGAGTTAGGGATTATACGACTGTGTTCCCGAAACTGTTTTAGAACTCAGAAAATCTGGCATTCCCAAGGATAAGTGCAGTGTGTTGCCCTCACTCGGCAAACACAGGGCTACTTGGAATGGTTTCCGAGGCGGATTTTGCCTAAGAGGCCCAGAGCATCGTGGAGGTACGGAGGCTTCTGACACTAAACGGTGGCTGACGCGACGTGCCACGGAAAACGGACGAGCCTCCTGCCGGAAAACTAAAGCAGAACCGTGATTAAGGGCTCACGGAGCTGCTGCACGCCTCCGTGAGGCAAGACACGTCAGGGCCTGACTTCGAGGCTAGTGCTCACGTTGAGGTTCACATTTCGTATAGAGCAGAGCAGGATGAGCTTCCAGGTAGGAAGTGCAGGCACAAGGTTTCTTTCGAGAAAACTCATTGTCTTCTCTGAGCCATGCCAGCATAGACTAAAAGACTTGCAACAACAATGCTTTTCAGGTTGCTTCCACGCCGCATGAAAGGAGCTTTCAAAATTGGAAAAAAGTCCTGTGCGATCACTCTCCCACTGCCAGGTTGACTCACAGCCTAAGTACATGTTGAGTGTAGGAAGTCAAAAGAGACACAAGTTACCCACTGGGCCCTTGGCTGATTTACCTTTTTCTATACCCACTATTCTGTATAACGAACTGCCTAAACGAAGGATGCTGGGCTTTCCCAAGAGCGCTGTGCGTCTTCCATAACCCTGCAGTGTTACAGCACGAACTGTGCTTCTTTTGAAGTAGGAACGCACGCTGACACTCTCCTTGAGGAATTGGTGACTTCCCATAAATTGTGTTAGAAGGAAATATAAGCAGAGTGTTTTTCTCAGTTGAGTTCACCTAGAGCAAAGGGCCGAATTCCTTGGCGAGTTAGGGATTCTACGACTGTGTTCCCGAAACTGTTTTAGAACTCAGAAAATCTGGCATTCCCAAGGATAAGTGCAGTGTGTTGCCCTCACTCGGCAAACACAGGGCTACTTGGAATGGTTTCCGAGGCGGATTTTGCCTAAGAGGCCCAGAGCATCGTGGAGGTACGGAGGCTTCTGACACTAAACGGT
>NW_021159216.1:0-1118 GCF_002837175.3 Physeter macrocephalus | reverse complement strand
TGCTGTACACCTGAAACTAACACAACATTGTAAATCAACTCTACTCCAAAAAATTTAAAAAAAACAAATATAGATACTTTAAAAATAAATAAATAAAATACTTTAACAAAACAAAACAAAAAAGCAGTAAACAAATGTTGGACTCTAACGTTACCCAGAGTGAAGTATTTAGGGTGAAAGGCCTGGATGTCTGCAAGTCACTTTGTATCAAAAACGAGACAGCACAGGCTTGGGGGTGAATAGATAGCAGAGACGTGAGAAGGCGAGTGTAGCCAATGTTAACTGTAGAATCCATGGTGCTCACCATCACAGTTTGTTCCAACTTTTCTGCGTGCCTGAAAATTTTCATAATAAAATGTTTAGGATAAAAAAGCCAGCTCCCAGGAAGCCCCTGCCCCCGATCCCTGACAAGGTGCAGAGACAGCGCTTGCAAAAGCCTGGCCAGGTCTCCTCTGTGTATTTGATTGTGTTGTTAAGATCCTGGCAACGATATTGCTGCTTTTGTGTGCAGGACCTCGTGGCGCGAGCGGAGAGGAAACGTGTTCACGTGCTCGTTTCCAGACAGAAAATGAGGATTCAAGCTCAGATCATCTGATTCCACCCCCTTTCCCTGCTTCAACAGGGAATCGGGTGATTTTGACAGAAAAGTAGGCGGAGGGGAGCGTTGTTTTGGAATCTGTCAGCTGTTCATCATCAAAGGGACCAGAGTAGGACACGCCTGGAAGATCCGGGTGGAGGCGGTGCTGACCGGGGGTAGAAGGCTGTGCCCGCTCTCCGCTGCCCGAGAGCACCTGCCAGGTGACTGGCTCCTGGCTCGTGCAGCATGCCCGCAGACTCCGGCCCCAGGTCGTACAGTGGTCACCTCTGAGCTGGTGACCTCTGGGATGTTGATCTCTGAGGTGGTGACCTCTGAGCTGGGAACCTCAAAAGTGGTGACCTCGAAGGTAATAACCTCTGAGGCATCGACCTCTGAACCGGTGACCTCTGAAAATTTTAGCCTCTGAAACAGCCTGGCTCCGCCCCTCACACGCTGGGTCAGCTTGGACAAACCTCCTGCACACCGTGAGCCCCATCCTCCTCACCTGCAAAGGAGGACAGGTGTCGTAGAAATGTCTGTT
>NW_021159215.1:0-1119 GCF_002837175.3 Physeter macrocephalus | reverse complement strand
ATCGGCAGGCGGACTCTCAACCACTGCGCCACCAGGGAAGCCCCTATTCACCTATAAAATAGGATAATAAAAGAGGGTGAAATGGCACATAGGAAGGCTTGATACAGCTTGGTCATTCTTTTCTCACCTGTATCCCTTCACTGCTCTTTATCTCTACCTTGTTCCCATCCAAGTCTCCATCCTCTTCCCCATTCCCCATTCCCATCTCAGCTCTTTCCCATCCTGTCCTAGAGCACCCTCATTCACAACCGTTCCGTTTTTAGGACCTCCCGTGGAAAGTAATCCCAATCTTGTTAATACAAGCAACATTTCTTTTTCTTTTTCTTAAATTGTTAATAATCACAAACAATAAAGATTACCATTTCAGTAGCCTCCATTAAAATTAGTTTCAAAACAGCATAAGAATTTCACTGTTTAGAAAACAAATGGTCAGTTACTGAAATTAAAACATTTGCTTCTAGAAGGGGGTAAAAAATAATATCAAGGCAAATTAACAAAACAACAACAACACATTGGGCTGTAAAACATTTTGCAATTTACAAAGCAATTTCAAGAGTATTATTTAATACTCACAGCAATCCTGTAAAGTAGATGGTACTTGCTTTCTTACCCCTTTCAAACAGATGAAAAAACTAAGGCTCCAAAAATTTAAGTGAATGTACCTCTTGTTCAACGCCTAGTGAACTTGAAAACAGACTCTAAAGCCAGTTTTCTAAGGGGTACAAGGAAGAGGAAGGGAATAGGAATGGGGAAGAGTCAAAGGTTGGGTGGGCGGGGTGAGGAATGGGTATGAAACTGGGCATGGAGTAAGTGGGAGGGGATAATATGTGCAGGACGGGATGCTAATGGGAATGAGATTGGGATGGGGATAGGGTAGGAGAATACGAAGATGGTTATAAAGGCAGGTAGGGAGTGGTTGTGGGGCAACGTGGAGTTGAGGTGGTGAGAGCACTGATTCTGCAGCCAGACTGCCTGGGTTTGAATCTTGGCTCTGCCTCCTACCAGCTACGTGAATTTAAGCAAGTTGCTCAACACCCCTGGCCCTCAATTTCTTCATCCGCAAAATGCAGATGATAATAGTATCTTTCTCGTAGGGATTAGATGAGTTAACACAGGTAA
>NW_021159214.1:0-1119 GCF_002837175.3 Physeter macrocephalus | reverse complement strand
ATCCTCCCAGACCAGGGCTCGAACCCGTGTCCCCTGCATTGGCAGTCAGATTCTCTTCCCTGCGCCACCAGGGAAGCCCACCTTGATAGTTTTGAAGAGTACTGGTCAGGTATCTTGTAGACTGCCCCTCAGATGGGTTTATCTGATGTTTTTCTTGTGACTAGACTGGAGTATGGGTTTTTGGCAACAGGACCAGAGGTAAAGTGCCACATTCATCATATCACATCAAGGGTACATGCTATCAACATGACTAATCACTCTTTATTTTACCTTTCTTGATCACCTGGCTGAGAGGCAGTGTTGGTCAGGCTTCTCCCCTGTAAAGTTACGTTTTCCCCCCTCTCCATACTATACTCCATACATACTCTTTGGAAAGAAGTCTATGTGGTCAGTCACACTTTGGGAGTGTGGAAGTAGTATATCTACATAAATTATTTGGAATTCTTCTGCATGGGTGATCTTTCCTTCCCCATTTATTTATTTATTCAGTCATTTGCTTATAAGAGTATGGACTCATGGATATTTATTACATACTTTGCATTATAATCTACTACTACTTTATTTATTTTGTTGTACAAATTGTCCCAGCTTTGAGCCTTTGGGAGCTCTTTCAGTTTCCTGTGTTGCTTGGACATATCCCTATCAAAGTGGTTTTTGATTTTGTTTGTTTGCACTTACTCTTAGCACTTACTCTCTGGCACTGCAGGATGCTCCAGGTTCATCCTGTGTATTTCCTGCCCCAGTCCTAGAATCAGCCATTTCACCAAGGACCCTGCTCCTGTTCATTGGAGAATGGTTTTAGAAACAAAGATCTGGCCACTAGATGTGCTCACTGCTACTGAGGAGTTGTTGTTGTTGTTGTTGTTTTTATATATACAATTTTTAAAGGTCACTTTCCATTTACAGTTATTACAAAATATTGGCTCTATTCTCCACCTGATACAATACATCCTTCAGCCTATTCTACACCCAGTAGTTTGTACCTCCCACTCCCCCTCACTCCCTTCACCACTGGTAACCACTAGTTTGTTCTCTATATCTTTGAGTCTGCTTCTTTTATATTATATTCACTAGTTTGTTGTATTTTTTAGATTCCACGTATAAGCAATATCATACAGT
>NW_021159213.1:0-1119 GCF_002837175.3 Physeter macrocephalus | reverse complement strand
CCAACTTTCTTTTCTTTTTCAAAATTGTTCTAGCTATCCTGGTCTTTTGCATTTCCATATATATTTTAGGATTGGTTCATCAATTTTTGCAAATCTTCTGCTAGGGAGAATTGGAAGAGAATTGCCATCTTAATATTAAGTCTTTCAATCCATAAACATGAAATGTCTTTCCATTTATTTAGATCTTTTGTAAATTTTCTCAGCCAAGTTTTATATTTTTTCTTCTATCTTGCTCTTCTTTCATTAAGTTTATTCCTAAGTATTTAATTCTTTTTAATGAAATTATGAATGAAATTGTGTTAATTTTATTTGCAAATTTTGGTAGTATATAATAATAAAATCAATTTTTATATATTGATGTTGTATCCAACATTGCTGAACATGCTTATTAGTTCTAATGGAATCCTTGGGTTTTCTGAATAGAGTCATGTCACCTGAATAAATAAAATTTTCCTTCTTTCTTTTCAAACTGGATGCCTTTCATTTCTTGCTAGAACCTCCAATGCAATGTTGAATAGAAGTAATAAGAGTGGATATCCTTGCCTTGTTCCTGATCACAGGGAAGGAACATTCAGTCTTTCATCATTAAGTACAATGTTAGCTATAGGTTTTTCATAGATGCCCTTTATCAAACTGAGGAAGTTTCCTTCTATTTCTAATTTGTTGAGATATTTTTATCATAAATGGTATTGATTTTGCCAAATATTTTTTCTGTAACTATTGAAATGACCATATGGTGTTTTGTCCAGCTTTATGGTTGCTTTTAGGGAGAGGATTTTTTTTTTTTAAGATTTATTTATTTTTTTGGCTGTGTCGGGTCTTAGTTGCGGCACACGGGATCTTTGTTGAGGCATGCAGGATCTTTTGTTGTGGCGTGAGGGCTTCTCTCTAGTTGTGGCGTGCAGGTTTTCCATCTCTATTTGTGGCGTGCAGGCTCCAGGGCATGTGGGCTCTGTAGTTTGCAGCACTTGGGCTCTAGTCGATGCACGCAAGATCAGTAGTTGTGGCGCACAGGCTTAGTTGCACCAGGGCATGTGGGATCTTAGTTCCCTAACCAGGTATCGAACCCGCATCCCCTGCATTGCAAGGCAGATTCTTTACCACTGGACCACCAGGGAA
>NW_021159212.1:0-1119 GCF_002837175.3 Physeter macrocephalus | reverse complement strand
AAAAAAAAAAAAGAAAGTCACTTATTTTTCTTCACTGCTTCCAGTGGTGAAAGATAATGAAGCTACTTGCTGCTCAACGTAAAACACAGGCACACAAAAACAAAATGTCAAGAAATGGCAAGTGTCACAAAGTAAACATTTTCCTATTGCTATTAAATGAAATTTAGCTCTAATAACCACTATCCTGTATAATCTTTCCCTAGATTAGCAAATTATTTGCTCCATCGTTTCTTCAGTAAATAATCAATTTTTTTCTAAAATTAACACCGAGGAAACACCACTGGAAACTCTCATCCTCTACCCCCAGCTAAGTGAATGAACTACATAGGCTGCCAAAATCAAACTCTCTTTAGCAACACTAATGTTATACTTAATGTGATGTTCTAAGAAAAGGGACCAGGAGTTTACAGATTCCCCATAATCTTATCAGAGGAGCAAATACAAAACAATGAGAAGAAAACAGGATAAGCTCATTGTTGCTGTTTATATTTTTCTGTTCTTCTTAATTCTCCCAAAAGCTGATCAAACTTTGTAGCTGGATTAAAAGAACTAGTACAAAGTACTGGTAACTTGTTATTTAGTTAGACTTCACCTTTTTTTTTTCCATTCCCAAGTATTAGTTCAACCAAAATACCAAGCATTCTATTTACCAAACACACCAATCTTCCCATCATAAACATGTTGAATATTTAATACTCATATAAGGACTTTAATGAGATTATTCTCTCACCTCAAAAGAAGGGACAATCTAAGAAGATATTTAGTACAGATTATCAGAGAAAACAAAGTATTTAAATCACTGAAAGGTTATAATTTTTCCTCAGAAAAATTAAAAATTAATATTTTACTGTTAATTATTACCTCTTCCTGAAGTGATAATTAAATGTAGAATCTTTTATATTTCTTTTTTTAATATTTATTTGTTTGTTTATCTGGCTGCCTCTGGTCTTAGTTGCAGCAAGCGGGCTCCAGAGCTCACAGGCTCAATAGTTGCGGTGCACAGGCTTAACTTCCCTGCACCATGTGGGATCTTAATTCCCCAACCAGGGATTGAACCTGCGGTTCCCTGCTTTGGACCACCAGGAAGTCCCTAAATGTAGAATCTTTTTTTTTTTTTTT
>NW_021159211.1:0-1119 GCF_002837175.3 Physeter macrocephalus | reverse complement strand
GAGGCAATGTATGTTATTCAAACGACGACGAGTCCAAACGAGTGTTCAGGTGTGTCCAAATTAGTCTGTAGCAGACGGCAGGACAATAAGTGGACGACGGAGGCTCTACGTAGCACTAGTAATATCATGACCGCACGTCCTGTACGCTACTGGTAGACTCCTACGGTAGGCCGATGCGTTTCTCGGCTACAGATGAGCTTCAGTATCTTTCTCGCTGGCTGTTCAGTTAAACTGTAGCCCAGCGTTCGTGAAGACGCCTTTGCCAGGATGCGCCCGCCCCGCCCCGTCGTGCCTCCTGCCTCTTGCAACAAGGCATGTGCGAATTGGCGAGTGTGCTTTGTGCTGTAAAAAACGTGTTCCATCCTACTTCGCTCGTTCCTGCGTAACCGTCTTCTGAGAGTTCTATCTACATGGCTGCCGCAGCAGTAGCCTGCTGACATCGCCCTGTCCCCCGTCTCAGTTAAGTTCACATTGCATGGCAACAGCTGGTGGGTCCGGTTTTCCTTCGACGAATAATCATGTACACTGCTCACGGGTCAACACAGCATACTCAGGCGATGCAGACCCGCCCTTCCACACATGTGACAGCCGCTCGAACCACGAGTAGGTTTCCGGGCAGTGGCCAGTGCCCGCCTCGGACGAGAGGTCATGAAGAAAACTCGGAAGAGCCACCTTGTTCCCCCAAGCGTAACCTTGCCTTCTCAAGTTGTGGCAGTGGGTGAAAATCTCTTCAGGTATACATGGGTGCGATGCACCCACGCTGTAACCATATCTGTGATGCTCCACTTTGTAGGTATATACATCGAAGATGATGTTCTTGTTCTGGTGGGCCATGCGCACGCACAGAAGTGAGGCCCCAGGTGACGGTCAATGAATGCTGCCTTTTCTTGAATATCTCTAGTCCTGGAAGTCTTTCACAGTGTTCAGCTACGTACACAGCTCGCTTGTCTATTTTGTGGAACCCTTCCACACGTGCCTGCGTCTTTATTTTAAAGAAGCATCGCCTTCTGTCGCATCTAGCGCTCTGGCCCTGCAGTCGGTGTCCTCTTCCGCCTTCGGCGAAACTTTGAGAGGTGCGCGTACGGTAAGTACGCACGGCGGTCGCGACTGGCAAACTAG
>NW_021159210.1:0-1119 GCF_002837175.3 Physeter macrocephalus | reverse complement strand
CTCTCTTATTTCTAATTTTATCCATTTGGGCCCTCTCTCATTTTTTCTGGTGCATCACCATTTCTTTTCCGTTGTTTCTATTTTTCTCTATAGCAGTTCTCAACATCTGGCATACTGCATATTTCTACATATTCACCTGCCATGTCTCATATCAGAATTATCCAATGACCTCCCTCCTCACCCCTAATAAAAGCCAAACTATTCACAGTGGCTGAAAAAACTACCATGAGTGGCTTCTGTCAGCCCTCTGACCTCTTTTTTTCCTATTTATCTCCTCAGTCACTCTGCTTCAGCCACACTGGGCTCCTTGTTGTTCCTTGAAGGCACCAGGCTGCTTCCTGCCTTAGGGCCTTTGCACTTGCTCTTCCCTCTGTCCATAATGTCCTTCTCACAGATATCTGCATGGCTTACACCCTCATTTCTTTCAGGATTTATTCTTATGATCAGACAGGTCTTCCATGACTATCCTATTTGTAATTACATCAACGCCCCTCCCCACCAGAACTCCCCATTCCCCTTTTACTGCCTAGCAAATATCACCTTTTATCATACCATGCATTTATTTATTTATTTCATTTACTCCATGAAGACGTTCATTTTCATGAAAACAGGGATTTTTGACTCTCGTAAAATCATTTAGAAAGTCTCAATCAATAGTGGTCAAATGAATGAATGAAAGGCTGGAAAACAGGAAGTGCAAAGGCAAAGATGTAAGGAATTTTAAGGAAATGCTAAAACTCTAATTTGACCTGATTCCTCTGAGATCCCAGATTGCATATAATACAGGAGTGTGGCACCTCCTTCCTTAGATGCTTGCTGAGTACTGACTTTGCTAAAGGGAAGGAAACATTTCATTTTGCTTGGTGGTGATGACTAACTTTCCCTCTCTCCCCCAGATAATGTTGTTTTGAGCTTTCACCACCACCAAAGGATCCAGATTTCTCTTTCTTCCAGATTTCTCTCTAGGGCTTTTCCCTTTGACCAACACATGGGATTCTATTCCTACAGAGCTATGAATTTGCTGGTTACTGTTCATCATCACATAACAGACAATTGGCGGTGGAGGAAAGGGAAGTTGAAGTTTCGGTTAATGGCTTCTGTTGCCTTGGTGTGTAGGAG
>NW_021159209.1:0-1119 GCF_002837175.3 Physeter macrocephalus | reverse complement strand
GAAACGATACTGTCAGGAAGCTCTTCCAAGCCGTTTTCGGAAACCGCTTAGGGAGAACAGCAACGCAGTAGAGGCACAGACCATTTCCCTAGATACCAGCACAGTGTGTCCAGCAGCGATCATTCCCTGGAGAATACTTATGCCACACCGAGATTCCATCAGGGAGTTTGGCCTTGTACTAGTACAACTTTCTTAAAAAACAAGGATGAGGTGTAGGGTTAATCTACGTGCGCTCACTCTCCATTGCCCGGAGAAGGTTTCATCACAGAGAAGAATTGATCACGGAACTCTGCCACGAGTATGCAGCAAAGAAGCGCTTGGCGGTTGCTGTTCTCAGACCGCCAGAGCAGACCTAGCTGTGTGCGGCCCCTGCTTGGTGGTTCACACGTTCCGTGATATTCTGCCTTTACACGTTCCGTGACACTCTGCCTCTGGAAGTTTTTCAGAGTTGGTGCCACCTCTGTGCTGCCAATGTGAAGAGGCGTAGGGGCCTTTCACCCTGAAGGAAGGGCTTGTATCTCATGGACAAAATGTGGACGTCACCCAGCAGCTGGAGGCACACTGTTGACACCGTGTCTTCTGCCCGTTTAAAATAAAAGTCCGTGAGAAGAATTGATCACGGAACTCTGCCACGAGTATGCAGCAAAGAAGCGCTTTGCGGTTGCTATTCTCAGACCGCCAGAATAGACCTAGCTGTGTGCGGCCCCTGCTTGGTGGTTCACACGTTCCGTGATACTCTGCCTTGTGCTCATGGAACATTCTCCAGGATAGATCATATATTGGGTCACAAATCTAGCCTTGGCAAATTTAAGAAAATTGAAATCATATCAAGTATCTTTTCTGACCACAACGCTATGAGACTAGATATCAATTACAGGAAAAGATCTGTAAAAAATACAAACACATGGAGGCTAAACAATACACTACTTAATAACGAAGTGATCACTGAAGAAATCAAAGAGGAAATCAAAAAATACTTAGAAACAAATGACAATGGAGACACGACGACCCAAAACCTATGGGATGCAGCAAAAGCAGTTCTAAGAGGGAAGTTTATAGCAATACAATCCTACCTTAAGAAACAGGAAACATCTCGTATAAACAACCTAACTTTGCACC
>NW_021159208.1:0-1119 GCF_002837175.3 Physeter macrocephalus | reverse complement strand
CCATTCTAATAAAGCCCCTGGCCACACTGAAAATCCTTGATTTTTAACAATTCACAATACCTTAATGAGTGATAACTTTGAGGAGAGCTGCTCTGTCAGGAAGCCCATGCAGCTAATGAAAGAGTCTGTGCTGTTCCACAGTACTTCTGATGATTTTTGTCAAGAAAAGACACGGTGTAAGAGGAACAGCTGTCCAGCAGGATTTTGTTCTTTTCCACCCTAGCATCTTCCCCGGGTGGAATATCTCAGAACGCAGATCAAAAGAAATAAGTAGAGCTTGGCTATGTACTCCTTGCCCCGTGGAAAAGCCTACTGAGAGTCCTATGTGTGGGCAAACAGCAGAAGAATATGGAACACTGCAGGACAGCAGAAAACATACCCACAAGAAAGAACAGCAAATTGTTTCCACAAAAGAGATAAACCAGAAGATTTGTCTTTTTAAGGGTTTTTAAAAAAAGTCTTCTGGAAAAAAGGTAGACCTAGTTTTCAGTGTTCAGTTATGGTGATGCCTTTTACAGATCTTGTTCCATCAAAACACAGCCATGGATACTAAGAGCTTGTGGAATTTCTCATCACAGGAGAATTCCACTTGAAGCAATCTGACTCAGAAGAGAAACCTGGGAATGATTATTGGGTATAGGACAATTAAATCAATCTATTAATCTACTAATAGATTAATAAATAAATAGATTAATTAATAGATCAATTTAATCTATTAAATTACCTATACCTTAACAAGCTCCCTAACGTGTATTCAGATTGACAATGAAAATGCATACTGGTGCATGACTTTTCAAGAACATATTCTATATACAGCAGGAAAGTTCCTTTGCAACTGCGGGGTGAGTCAGAAGGGCCATAACCTGGGGCCTGGCTTTATTCAAACTGAGATTTTAAAAAGCATTCTCCAATTTAGCTGTACCAAAAGGTTTTGCATTTTGTAGACTAACTGAGAACTTGCCTGGAGCCATTAATAAACTGAACCTTTTATCCCCATTTGGCTTTCTTGTTAGAACCTGGAGGTAAAATGTCAAGTGAGTGGTACCCCTAACCTCTGACTTTAATTCCACCATAACAGTTTCCAAATAGCATTCTCAAAGTGTGTTGGTTTTTTTTTTT
>NW_021159207.1:0-1119 GCF_002837175.3 Physeter macrocephalus | reverse complement strand
TGGTGTAATCCAATCAATAAATTGAGGTCCTGCGCTAAAATAGTGCCAGTGGAGACTTTTATGTATTCATTTACATTTTTAAGTTTTGTTTCTAATTCACAACTTCTCAAGCTTTAATGTGCATCCAAATCATCTGGGAAATGTAGATTCTCATGCATTAGGTTTAGAGGAGGCCTAAGATTCTACATTCGTTATAAGCTTCCAGACGGTGCCAGCGCTTCTAGTTCATAGGCAGTGTTGTGGGTAGTGAGGTTCTAAATAACATCCTCTGTGCTGGAAACTGGAAGAATAAGGTAATGGGCAGGTAGTGTTGCGCATGTGGTCCCAGGTGACTGCAATATAGGTGGCTCAACTTTGTTATTAGGAGTCGGTTTGCCTTCCCCTCCAGCTTTGACCTTACTATGTTGGTTTCACTTTCTGGCTTCACATAGTATATCCTTCTGCAGCTCTGGGAGCTCATCCTCCCAGGTCCAAGTTTGGTAGAAATAAATTAGTCACCTATTTGCCAGCAGCCCCAGTGAAAAGTTTCATGGTATTGCATTGGCTCCAGTTAAGTCATATATCTACTTCTGAACAAATCACTGGGTCAGGAGGATTGTGATGTTCCTATTAGCCTGGCCTGAGTTTGTCCATTCCTGGAATCAGTAGTAGAGTCAACTCCATCTGAAGTGCTTGGACTGATAATGGGGAAAGTGTGTCATTCCCAAGGAAAAATCAGGATACTGAACTGAAAAGGTGATTAGATTTCTCCTATATATGGTGAGTGAATGTATACCAGGGGTTTCCAAATGTTCTTGACGTTTTAGGAATTTTTTCCTGGAGCTTGAGTCCAAAAGAAAAACCTAACTATTTATTTGGTAGTTAGGTCGTAACAACTTAATAAGGATTTATATTCTAACAACTTACTAGAGTTATGTTTATTAAGTAGTTAAGTCCAAACAACTTAATAAGATTTTTGTCCTAACCATTAAGTCGCTGCTTGATAAAATATTACGTATAATTAAAAGAAAAATGATATTTTTGTTTCATTCTTAAGTAACCACAATCCCTTTCTAAGGGGATGTGTGCACCTGTTGGGCTCCACACAATTTTTTTTTTTTATCATCTTTATTGGAGTAT
>NW_021159206.1:0-1121 GCF_002837175.3 Physeter macrocephalus | reverse complement strand
AGGAAATCCCCCACGTGACTTTTAAGAGCTATAGTATGTACATCCTAAATACATGCTATGGATGTATTTAACAAACTTCCTGTTATTATGTGTTTTGGTTATTTCTCATTTTTGCTATTGTAAATAATGTGCTGATGAACATTTCTATACATCATTCATCATATATAACTGTGATTATTTCCTTTGGATAACTTTCTAGATGTAAAATTGCTGAGTGAAATGTAAAGCTTTGATATGTATTACCAAACTGCCTCTGAAAAGGTTGTATTAAACAAATCATGATTGGGATTTGAAGAAATTATTTTCAGTGAGTTAAAAAGTTCTAGAAAACTTGATCCAAAATAAGACTCAGTGCAGCCAGCTTCCAGTGAACTGTGTGTACATTACTCATTTTGTAGGTTATCACATGAGAAGTATACTTCCTTCTGTCTGCAGTGTAGCTAGGATTGTTCTGATATTCCACAAATTATTGTGTGCTCAGCGAACGGAAAATGTAGGAAACTTCTAAGTCAAAAAGAAAATTTTGGAAGATGACAGTGCTAGAATCAACATCACATAATGCACAGCAAATAAACTGAGGATTATCTGTTAATTTATCTTCCAATTGCTCAGATTACTGAGTGCCAATTAACAATTTATTCTCAGAAAACTAAATTTTAATACTTTCACACTTTATTTATACTTACAGTTTTGTCTTTCACATTCCAGAAGACAGCAGCTCCTTCCCTGATTTAAAAGAATAAACTAAGTTAAAGGTGGAATACATTCTTTAGGGCCACACATAAAGCCATGCTTAGGTAGCTTCTACAATGTATCTAGAAGGCCAATTTTTAAAAATATGATTTATTATTGATTTGACATGATGGTCCCTGGATGGATATGATAAACAAAAGCTATTTTTTGAATTTCTGATAAAAATCCTGACCCCTCAAAAATTCATGGATTTCTCCTGTGGTTTGCAGAATAAATAACTATTATTGTAAAACATATAACACTTCAGGTATCTAGACTCTTTCATACCTGATGCAATTCTTTTTTTTTAAAAATTAATTAATTTCTTTTTGGCTGTGCTGGGTCTTCGTTGCTGCGCACGGGCTTTCTCTACTTGCAGCGAGCGGGGG
>NW_021159205.1:0-1121 GCF_002837175.3 Physeter macrocephalus | reverse complement strand
TGTGCTAATCCACCCCTACTCACCCCCAGTGTCTGCAGACCCACTACCTCTTTAGGACGGGCACCTGGGCCAGGCTCTGGGGTAGAGGTTCCGGGTGCGGGTGTTGCAGGAGTCTGGAATTGCCCACATTGGGAAGAGGCCACATTCCCTTCAGCTCCAGGCCCCGGGCCCATTTGTTCCTGCCTGGTGGGGCTTTCAGGGCAACAGATGCTCCCAGCTTGGCAGGCAGGAGCTGGGGAGGGGTATGGCAGGAATTTCAGCTCAGAAGCTGGGCTAGAACAGAGCTTGGGGTGAGCTGGGCCCTAGTATGCTTGTATGTGTAACAAGGGTCAAAGGGCCTGGGTGCCTTGGTGCTCCTGGGTTCCCAGCTGAGCAATGAGCCCGCCAGGGACAAGCTGCCCTGATGACTGTGCAGCTGTTACTGAGGGAGCTACTGCCTCCTGGACTGCAGATGACCCATTACCTTCATAAGTGTGTGATATCTGTGTGCCCAGCGTAGTTGCAGATATTACTCAATGTGTGGCTACCTAGGGACAGGGTTAGAATTAGGGCTATGCTTGGAACAGCACTGACATAGTGGTTATGTATTGGAGGTGGGTAGTGGTAAGCATAGGGCTGGAATCACGGTAATGTTAAAGTAGGATTTGGAATTGCGTTTATGGTTCCTGTTGATAAGAGCTAGTGCATCTTGTAGATCTCACCAGTAGCTGGAGAATCTGCTTATCTACATGGTGAGAATTGAAAGATTCTATAAAAGTCTGCTTTCTTCTCCAGCACTCTGAAGTGTGGGTGGAGTAGGGGTGTCCTATCTGAGTTGATCTGGCACCATTTCCCTGTTAAAAAAGAAATGACAGGCCCAAAATGGAATCACTTGTGCTAAAAGGAAGATTTAATACCTGACCTTATTGCAGTTACAACCTTCTCCAAGAATGTAATCCAAACCGATCAGTGTGGAAATTTCTGGTCCGCACCAGTGAGGTAATCCTTTCCATCCCCCAAAGGAAGATGAGGTAACCTGGCACATAGATCTCCTTCATCCCCTATAGATAGATTACCTAACCCTGAAATAATCTTTTTTTGTTTTTGACTTCCTTGTCATACTCTTTTTTTTTTTTTTTTTT
>NW_021159204.1:0-1121 GCF_002837175.3 Physeter macrocephalus | reverse complement strand
TCAGAGGAGTGAAAACCAGAAAGAAAGGCAAGAAAATGATTACAATAAAAGTTAGTCACCCTCTCTTTGGGGACAGGGAGGGTGTTGTGGTTATAAAGGTTTACCTGGAGGGCTTCTGGGGTTCCAAGGATGCTCTACTTCTTGACTTGGCTCGTGGTTAAACAGGTTTCTGCTTTACAGTCTTTTATTAAATTCTATAAATGAGTTCTGTTCATTTTTTTTCCCGATGTAGTTTATCTTTTGATTAAGAAGATGATAATTAATAAAGAGAGGGCAGCCAAAAAATTTTAGAATAGAGGATGAGGTTAGCAGAAAACATAACACCCCAGTAAGAGACGAGGAAGGACTTGGCTCTTCTTACCCTGATGTCCTTTACTCTTGGGGCCTCTCCGCTCACCCTGACAGCCTAAATCTGCTGAACACCTGCTCTATGACTGAGGGCAGTGAGAGACTTCAGACCTTCTCCCAGATGTGCAGAGGGGTTACCGTTCGCCTCCACGGGACACACAGAGCACCCAAGATGACCCAGGGACTTGCTCTTAGTTAGCACCGAAAGTGTGCTCAGTGGGGAGGATGGAACAGTGCCCAAGCGTGGCTCGAGGGCAAAACTGCCAACAGCATGCGGCAAACGACCCTGGGTGATCTTTAGAGTAAAAAAGCGAAAACTTGTCTGCGAGAGTGCAGGGACTGTTCTCAGATCACTGCAGTTACACGCATTCGGTGACTCACAACAGTTGTTCTGAGCAGCTCAGGTGGTGAGAACATTCTACGTGCTTTGGAATAAGGCAGGTGACGTCATGCGGGTGATAAATTCACAAAGAGTAGCTTGGGTTCTGAGCGCTGAAAGCTTCTCTGGTACAAAAAGGATTCACCAGTAGTTACCATAACGTGAAAGAAACGCTGTGTGTTTCAGAGCAAAGAGTGGACTTCAGATACCATCAACTTCTGTGATTTACACATGGCTTCAAAGAGCCGTACGAGTTCGACAGAGCTACCTCGAGTGCATCTGTAGAACACGGGCTCTCTCTTCCAACGATGCAGCTTCCACTCCAGCAGCCTTACAATTTGAGCTTCCAGAATCAGACACACACACACACACACACACACACACACACACACAC
>NW_021159203.1:0-1122 GCF_002837175.3 Physeter macrocephalus | reverse complement strand
TCAGCATCATTAATCATTAGAGAAATGCAAATCAAAACCATAACGAGGTACCATATCACACCCACTGGGATGGCTATTATCAAAAACAAATAAAATGAAAAATAACAAGTGTTGGCAAGAGTGTGGAAAAATTTGGAACTCTGATACAGTGTTGGTGGGAAATGTAAAATGTGGTACAACCACTTTGGAAAACAGTTTGGCAGTTCTTCAAAAAGCTAAACATAGAATTACTAAATGGCCCAGCAATTCTACTCCTAGGTGTATACCCAAAAGAATTGAAAACAGAGGCTCAAAGAGCTACTTGTACTTGTATGCCAGTGTATCCACCCATACACATCCTGAGCCTTCTTAGTCGTTTGAATGAAAGCTGATTTGGCATTTTAATAAACCTGTGTTTTAAAGGATCTTTCATAATTAGCGTATCAGAAACCTTGCTCTACCAAAATCTACGGTTTCAGAGTAAACAGAATGCCTAGAGTGTAATAACTTGTGGGATGAAATCAATAAATGAACATTTTCCTCATTTTTTATTGTGATAAAATATAAAATTTACCATCTTAGCCATTTTTGTGTACCATTAAGTGTTTATTAAATATATTCACATTGTTGTCCTTTTGTAACTGGCTTGTTTCACTTGGCATAATGTCTTCACTTAGCACAGCAGGTTTATCCATGTTGTAGCATGTGTCAGAATTTCCTTCCTTTTTAAACTTGAACAATATTCCATTGCACGTATTTAACACATTTTGCTTATCCATTCTTCTGTCAGTGGACACTTGGTTTGCTTCCACATTTTTTTTATTTTTTTGATAGTAGCCATCCTAATGGGCGTTAAGTGGTGTCTCGTAGTTTTGATTTACATTTCCCTAATGATTAATGATATTGAACATCTTTTCATGTGCTCATTGTCCATTTTTATATCTTCTTAGGAGAAATATCTATTCAAGTCCTGTGTCTCCCCATTTTTTAATTGTGTTGTTTGTTTTTTTGGTGCTGAGTTTTAGAAGTTCTATATATGTTCTGAATATATATTCCTTTATCAGACATATGATTTGCAAATATTTTCTCCCATTCTGTGGGTTGCCTTTTTACTCTGTTGAAAGTATCTTTTTTTTTTTTTTT
>NW_021159202.1:0-1122 GCF_002837175.3 Physeter macrocephalus | reverse complement strand
TTGAACCCGGGCCCCCTGCATTGGGAGCATGGAGTCCCAACCACTGTGCCACCAAGGAAGTCCCCATATAAATTTTAGACGGAGCTTGTTAGTTTCTTCAAAAACCCTTCTGGGAGTTGATTGAGAAATCTATAGGTGAATTAGGGGAGAATGTACATGAAGGATGTAATAGTAATATATATATCTGACAAAATAATTATATCTATGATACATCAAGGACTTCTATAACTCAGTTATAAGAAGACTAAAATTTTCTCAAATGTGGTCAAAAAATTTTAACAGACATTTCACAAGGGAATTTATACAAATGGCCATTAAGCACGTGAAACGGTGCTCAACTTCATCAGTCATCAGGGATGTACAAATGAAAACCACGGTGAGATAATATCAAGTGTTGACAAAGATGGGAAGCAACTAGAATTCTTGCTCGTTGGTGGGAGTGTAAAATAGGAGAACCACTTTGGAAAATTGCTTGGTGGTTTCTTAAAAGGGTAAACATATACCTACCTATGACCTAGCAGTTCCATTGCTAGGAATTTACCCAAAGAGAAACGAAAACCCAGATATCCATCAACAGGAGAATAGATAAACAAATTGTGGTTATATTCATTCTTGTAATGGAATCTGATTCAGCAACAAAAAGGAGTGAACTATATGTAGTGACATGGATGAATCTCAAAAACATGCTAAAAGAGAAAGAATCCAGACACAAAAGTATACATGCAGTATGATTCCCTTTATATAATAAATTTCTAGTCTTATAGCCGTTACAGGTGAGGACTCAGGAGTCAGATTGTCTGGATTCAAATCCACATTCCGTATTAAGTGGTATGACCTTGAGCAAGTTACTTAACATGTGTAAGCCTTTGGTTCCTTATCTGTAAGTGGGATAATAATAGTAACAATCTTTTTAAACAGAAAATTATTGGATGGGTTCTATGTGTTGGAGGTATTATGCTACTGTTAGAATTTTGTAAGAACTCTCTATATGAGATTTAAATTTGTAAAGTGTTGCAAATATTTTTCACAATTTATCATTTACTTTTTAAAAAATTTTTTTGAGGTATGCGGGCCTCTCACCATTGTGGCCTCTCCCGTCGCGGAGCACAGGCTCCGGACGCG
>NW_021159201.1:0-1122 GCF_002837175.3 Physeter macrocephalus | reverse complement strand
GTCATTCTCCAGCCCCTCTCTTTCCTTCTTTACTTCATCAAGATTTGTCAGTAAGGATTTTAAGACATTTACAACCTAAACAATTTTAAAAACTTAGTTTAATTGCCCAAAAAACAGAAGCCAATTTCAAGAAAGGACTTATATACAAAGGTTCACCATGGTCAGAGAGAGACGATCTCTCAGAGAGCCAAGTATAAATTGTACATCAGGTTTATTTAGATACAGACATTGCTGTACCTTTAGTGGATTCAGATTACAACAGCAGCAGCAATAATGATAACAGATCTACTGAACATCTATTATGTGCCAGGCACTGTCCTAAACACTTTACAAATATAATTTAATGTATTCCTTACAATACCCCATAGGGTATATATTTATTACCTCTATTCCACAGATGGAGAAATTGTGTCCCAGAAAAATTAAGTTAACATGCCTAAGGTTACACAGCTACTAAAAGGAGCAGAGGTGAAATCTGAGACCTAAGTCTGCCTAACTCCAAACTAATCTCTTAACCTCGCTACACTATACTGCATCCTTGTCACAAGGTAGACAAGGTATACATATATATTTAATATTTATTTTATTTATTTATTTTTTGGCTGCCTCGGGTCTTAGCTGCAGCATGTGGGATCTTCACTGCAGCACACGAGATTCTCTCTAGTTGTGGCGTGTGGGTTTTCTCTCTCTAGTTGTGGCACGTGGGCTCCAGTGTGTGGGCTCTGTAGTTTGCGGCACACCGGCGCTCTAGTTGAAGCGCGCGGGCTTAGCTGCCCCGGGGCATGTGGGATCTTAGTTCCCTGACCAGGGATTGAACCCATGTCCTCTGCATTGGAAGACAGATTCTTTACCACTGGACTACTAGGGAAGTCCCCAGAAGGTTTGTTTTTGTCAAGTAAAGAGATACCCTATTTTGCCGACCTAGCGAGACTGAGAGAGAGAGAGACATCGAGACAGAAACAGAGATACGGATATACAGAGAGAGCACTCAAGAGAGACAGACAGACAGAAAGCTATAAGCTGTATGTTTCTTTTATATCCTGGGAGAGAAAGAGCGGGCGGGTTCTGTATCTCTCTTCGCATGAGTTCTGCCTCTTACTTGGTCCAGGCAGTCTCTGACTA
>NW_021159200.1:0-1122 GCF_002837175.3 Physeter macrocephalus | reverse complement strand
TAATTCTGGTTTTCTAGATTCCAAAAAATTACATTGAGGCTTCCTGTCCATGCTAAAGTTTTAGGCTGACAGTACAATAGAAGTGGCCAGATAAGTCACCTGTAGATACGGGAAGAGTTCGGTCCCACTGGTTACATTCTCAGTGTTGTCCAGTCACATACGCTGTATTTTATAATGTGGCTTGAACTCTGGAATTGAAGGAATATGATTTTCTCCTTCACTGACTCCACCCATGAGGGACCTCTTTACACATCAAAAGAAGGTAACAAGCTTGATAAAGATGGAGGTTAAACTCTAATAAAACACCTAAAACTGATTTATAAATCCAATGAGAAATGCAATATTTTACCTTTATATTATCTGTGATATATATTTTATACCTAAGTGATTAATGCGTATTATACATATGGTATCTAAGAAAAATTGAGCTATTAACAAAGTTACCAATACACATACAATATTAAATGTAATGGTTGTGGTTTTGATATACTTAGCTATTACTAGAGGGTATGAATATTACAACTCAAATTAGGGGTCAAATTTAATAGTTGTCTGTGTTGTGAAGATAAGCTTCTGACAGGATATCTTTTGGTTCAACTGATATAATAATTTTGGACCACTTATGTATATTTCCATAAATAATGACTGATTTTTAAAGACAAAATATTGGCTAACTTGGTTATATCTAGAGGCCTATTAAATTGTTAACAAAATTGGGTCATAGAACATTTTCAGAGAAAACTATGATACTAGCTGTGAAAACCTTGTTCTGGAGCCATATAATTATGTTTCTGACCAAAAGGTACGCCTTTTTAATAATTGTGTCAGAACTGAGGAGTGTTTAGCTAGGAATATACAAGTGCTGATTTGCTTGTGAAGCGCTAACAACAGTCTGAGGACGATCATTATAAACATGACTCCAGGTAGAATTTCATACTCAATTTTCACTAGTCTAGAGAATGACTGCTTGAGACGAGCAAGAGGGCAGTTTATAGAAACCGTGGTAATCACATCATATTCCAGTAGTTAGTCCTGAAATTCTCAGCTCTTCTAACAGCTTCTCATTTTTTTTTAAGTGATTATATGCTGAGAAAGAGTGCCCCTGGTGATTGCCACAAGTTC
>NW_021159199.1:0-1122 GCF_002837175.3 Physeter macrocephalus | reverse complement strand
ATTCAAGTTAATCTATTCCATAGAGAACATAGCAATTGTGGTCTGATCAGAGTTGATCCAGAGATAAAATACAGAACAGGGAAAGTTTATATTTTGTAAGGTAAAGATATGAATCTTTCAAAAAAAATCTGCATACCCCTAAGTCTCACTTCTTTAGAAAGCTTCTAGAAAATCCCCAGCTCACATTTAATCAGCAAGTGTAAAAATTGGGAGTGTCCTTAGATATCTTTTTGTGCCACTCCCATTTTACTAAAACAAAACTGAGGCCACCAGATGGGAAATGTCTTTTCTAAAGTCACAGAAGCCTTTGTTGCCAAGACTGACCCAGGTCTGGCTCTCTCTAGGGAGCATGAAAGTGCTGTGCCCCCAGCTCTGAGCAATGGTAGCACCTCTACTGTTGCTCACAAGAAATGGTGCTCATTCATTTCCCCATCACTGTCAGTTGGGTCTTCCTACCTAGATAGCAAGCTCTTCGAGTCAAATTCCTTTCTATCTTCATAGCACTTAGCCCAGAGCTGGCAACCCAGTAGATGCTTAACATTGCCTGAGTAAGGGATGTGAGTTGAAATAAATTGAGTGCTTTCCATTAAAATTTGAAGACCCAGCCCAAATGCCAAATTCCAGGCTGTTCCTCACTTCCTAGCAGTAAGCAAGCCTACTGGAGGACAGCAATGACATTTCCTACAAAATAAATTGTGTGAATACCAGAGCCAAGTATATTTTTCAATAAAACTTTGGCCAAAATTAAGAAAACATTAGCACTTTTACCTTCACCTCCCTCTCTTATGGGTCAGAGGTGCTACAAAAATACAAAATTATAAGATTACTAAACTTGTTATAGATTATTTTTCTTGAAACAGTAAGGCTAATTTAGCAGGCAAAGCAGTTTTATATTATGAGAACTCTTAAATACACACAAGAAAAAGTATGTGGGGAATATTTCAGTTTACACAGAGTTAGTAAACATCGATTCTCAATCTAATACCACCAAAAAAATTAAAAGGATGAAATAAAAGAGTTGCCTAGATGATGATGATGATGATTAAAAAAAGTCATTGGGCTGCATGAGCTGTTTGTATATTTTGGAGATAAATCCTTTGTCAGTTGCCTCATTTGCAAATA
>NW_021159198.1:0-1122 GCF_002837175.3 Physeter macrocephalus | reverse complement strand
CCAAGGGGCATTGAGGATTTTACAAAGTGGTCAGAGTAGGACAGGAGCCCACGAGGCCCAGGGAGATGACTCCTAATATTTTCCTATTGTTTGTGCAGATGTGAAGGCCACTAACTTCAGTGGGGGGCAGCAAGAAGCCAAACACAGCGAGTGGAGGAGAGCAAGGGCTAAGGAAGAGGGAGGGAATGAGTGAGGACAAGGAGGGGCTTCTCCATCCCCTAGACCCCTGCTGTGCCAAGGAGGGAATCTGGGCTGTAATCAGGCAAGGTCCTCGTGGACCCTGCCCTTGAGCCCCACCAGTGAGGTCTCAGGAGTTAGTTTGGGGGCTCCCGAGACGGCACAGGGCACTCCAGGTCAGCCTCAGTGGGGCAGAGGAAGAGAATCCTGAGGGGTCTAGATGTCCGAATGTAATTGCTCTCCTGCCTGTGTGGCCCTGAGCAGGAGAATTGATGTTTCTGGGCCTCTGTCTCTCTATCTGTAATTGGGAACAACATTATCTCCTTTAAGGGGCTGGTCTGTCATTTAGGTAGAGAAGGAAGTTCAAGGACCTCATAGGGGCCGAATGTGAATCTCAGAGGGTGAGAGAGTCAAGGAGACAATAGTTAGAGTGTGTTAGTCTCAGGGCACAGTGCCGGCTCGTCTGTCAGTGTAGGGACCCAGAGAGACACTTGGAATCCCCATCAGAGCAGGAGGAGATGAATTAAGTGCAGCCCGTGCACACAGCGGACTTCCCTGAGGGCACAGAACTGGCCCCTCTGCACTAGCCTTTCCCATGTGGCCATTAGAAGGTAGCAGCTGGCGCAGTAGGGCGGGGTACCCTCCAGACCGCCTGTGCTCTGACTCAGTGATGCCCCTGCCAGTCAGAGCCCAAAAGTCTCGTCCCTCAGCCCCCATGGTCTCTCTAGCCTCAGCCCGAGGGTGAGGGCTGCCCTGGTTCCTGGGGTCCTACTTGCAGCCCCCTGTTCTCCTGTGTGTCACTCTGCCTCTGTGTCACCCCAGCCAGAGCAGGGCAGGACGTTGGCAGGGGAGACAGAGGGCTACATTGTCACTTTCATGGGCCCTAGGCACTTTCACCTTCGTGGACTCACTCATCCACAGAAAAGTATTAAAAATTACATTTTA
>NW_021159197.1:0-1122 GCF_002837175.3 Physeter macrocephalus | reverse complement strand
GGACACAAAGTGGCAGTGGACAGCAAGCTTTCCACTCCTGCAGAAAGGCTGATTTATAAGGAAGTTGGTAACATATTTCTGCAGGGGAAAGAATGCAAATCTAGGAGACCATGCACAGGGCTGCGGTCAGGCACTGTCTCCCAGGGTAACAGGCCCCCTGCTGGGTGGACAGTGGGGATGCCGGGCTGGAATGGCCCCTGGAAGCTGGACGGCCCCACCCAGTGGAACAGACAGGGCTGAAACTGTTATTTTCACACCGCTTGGAAACAGACATCATGGGGTCTAAGAGTGCAGAGAAGGGACGGTACCGTGCCTGGAAGGGGAGGGGCAGGCACAGCTCTCAAGGTCGGCACAGCCCTGCCTTCCTGAGACAGAAGCGGCACCAAGGTGGAAACATCTTAAGGGCAAAACTTGTTCTATAAACGGACATTGTTTTCATGATTCATTTTGCTCGTCTTGACTTCACAAAATCAAACGGCTTAGAATGCAAGAGAGCTGAAATCATGGCAGCCAGGCCCCTTCGATTGCAAGTGAGAAAAACAAGGGAGGTCGACTTCCTAAAGTAAGAGTAAGATACTAGACTTACACCAGCTCTCTCAACTCTGAGCCCTTTAGCTATTTACTAACCTTCCAGTGAGTTAACTTGAACCATACCTTCCCACACATGCAGCCCTAAAGTATGGTATTTACAAAGAGTCTTCAATAACTCGTGCTATGTGGAAAATGTTACAAAATTATATGTGCAAAATAATCTCAGCTATTGTGTGTGTTGAACCAACTGCCTGACTTTGAAGAAAAGCAAGAAATTGGATAAACGGAAGTGAGAGGAATATTGTAGATTGGTAGAGACATGAGAACAAAATATTGATGCAGAAATGAGCCTGGTACACAAATAGCAATGGCGGCAAAAATGTCGGGATGCTGTAGAGATGTTGATGGAGTAAAACGGGTGCCACGGAGGTAGGGACAGGCTTAGGACTCAGCCAGATGTGGGTTTAAATCCTAGCCATCTATACCACCTAAGATAAATTCTTAACTTCCGAGTCCCATTTGCTCACTGATTTCTTCAGCAAATATTTCTCAAGCATCTGCTATGGGTAAAAATAAGAACTGGTTGGGGGG
>NW_021159196.1:0-1122 GCF_002837175.3 Physeter macrocephalus | reverse complement strand
TATGTTTAATATGTCTTAAAATAATTTTCTTCATTAATTTTCGTTAATAGTAATTATTGTCTGTGGACATTTAGTAAATTGCTGAATTCTCTGCCATTTATACCTCAGTGATATCACGGATAAGTTATGTGTTTTACAAACTGCTGTTGCTTGTTAAACCGCTATTGGAGAATGGGGGCTAGAGGATCCCCGTTTCTGTTGTCCTCGTTCAGCCTCAGTCTGAGAAAGGCTTTGAGGCTCCCTGGGTTTTGGGGAAAGGCTTTTTCAGTGTTCTTGCCCTGCCCCAAGTAATAGGGGATGATCTGGGATCTCCATCTCTTCCTGCCCCTCTCTGGGGGTAAAGCATTTTTTTCCTATTTCCTTATCCAGCAGGTTATGGGTTTGCATGTGTGCCCTGAGGGTAATCACATTTGCTGCCCTTCCCACAGCAGCCACTGTTCAAGTCTCGGCCTCCACCACTAGGGAGACTTTCTTTAGTCTCCCACCCTGTCTCTTTACGTTTGCATGAGCACCCAGTGAGGTCCGTGGAGAAGATCATGCAGTTGAGTGCAAACTCCCTGCATTTTGTTGATTCCCAGGGGTTCCATTTTCTCATGCTGGCCCACACTTGGCCTTTAGTAAGTGGTGAAACATTTAAGCTGAAATCTTACCCACTGTATTGGAGTCCTCCTCTTCCTGCTAAACTCTCTCAGATAAATCGGTGCTCATGTCCCATGTCCTTGGAGGCTCCTGTCTTTCTTCATATCTCTGTTTAGTTTGTTGCACTAAGACCTCTGCTGTCGTAAGGGTTCAGGTGAAGTTATCATTTCATAGATTTTCCATTTTTATTGTTCGTAATGTGAGAAGGCCTCTCTTTTCAGCTTTCTATATCCTAAGTGGAAGCCAAGCCTCTATCATTGTTTTAATTTGTATTTCTTCTGTTAGTAGCAAGTTTGAGCATATTTTATGCCTTCACTTGCCATTTGTATATTTCTTCTTCTGCCAACTGCTTGTCGGTACTCTTTTCTCTATTTTTTCAGGAGGTTGTTTTATACCACTGCTTCTAGAACTCTTTATATAATCAGGATATTACCTCTTTTTATGTTTGCAAATATTTTTCCAGTATAATTTTTTTTTTTTTTT
>NW_021159195.1:0-1122 GCF_002837175.3 Physeter macrocephalus | reverse complement strand
ATATATGTGAAATCTGAGATGGCTTAATTACAGTAACTGAGGATACAGTCCTTGAGGAGATCCAAGAGCTATGTAAACATGGCCACCAAAATCAAAACGTCACATATTTTAGATCTGGAGTCACACAAACCAACTGTCAAAAAATACCTCAGAGGCATAAATATTTTAGTGTGATAAAAGAAATGACTTCGGAGTCCTAAGATAAATTTCTTAAACCTAAAAATACTTCTCAGTCAAAACTGCATATGGAAAACGTATTTAAATTGAGACGTATGTTCTTTATTTTATAAGTCCTGAATAACTTCAGCTGGTTACAACTTATTCAGAGATTGGGTACTTTTCAGAATCCAAAAGGTATCAGATAGAAAATAGGATCATAAAGTAAATATGATCGGACTGTCCTTTCTAGTTCACTAATTTCTGGTAATACCAACCAATGCCTATTTTTTTTCAGCTGCAAAGTGTGCCCCAGAACCACAGAAAATACCCCAAAAAGCATGAAATATATAAGAAGTGGAAAGGACTGGCTTAAAGGAGCTTATGATATAGGAATATTGTGGCGTATGACGTAAGTATGTAAAATATAGCTCTTGCCATCAAGTCATTTCATATCTACGGAGGAAATAAAACAGAAAACAAGATACTTGACACAGAATGAGAAGCCTACTGACCACAAGTAGGAAGGGGAACCAGGGCGGGGTGGCCAGCGTCAGCCTAAGCACTTGTGAAGACGCGTGGGCACTGGAGCAGCGACCCTCTGGGTAGAAGGACCACCAGCAGAAGTTGCCCCGGGACAAGCAGACGTGAGCTGGGAATGAGCATGCGTGAGGCCACACTGCACCCCACACTTGCTGGCAAAAAAATGAGGCCCTAATAGATGAGAGCGATTTATCCAACTCCACCCACCTGGCCACCGGGCCTTGAACCCCATTTCTGGATCACCAAACCCCATATTCTTGCTAAAACTACCAGCAAAGAGACTGACTTAGAGGATGCCAAGTTTAAGAAGACTGAAATTTTAATGAATGCTGGAGAGGGTGTGGAGAAAAGGGAATCCTCCTACACTGGTAGTGGGAATGTAAACTGGTGCAGCCACTCTGGAGAACAGTATGGAGGTTCCTT
>NW_021159194.1:0-1122 GCF_002837175.3 Physeter macrocephalus | reverse complement strand
TGTATTCCCCATATTCTTTAAGAGCATCTGGTTTAGGCATCTCATTTCTCCCCTGGGGAATGAGGCTCAGAGAGGGGCAGTGACATACCCATAGTCACACAGCATGTTGGTGCCAGTTCAAGACAGCCTGGATCTTCTGACTCTGTCATGAGTTTTTCCCTGATGCTGGTGATCAGGTTGATCTAGCCAAGGGCACCTGGTTCCAGGCTGTATGCTGTGGGGACCTGGTGTCAGTGCTGAGAGGGTCTCGGTGCCAAGCGGCTGCTTTTGTCTCATGTCTGGTTTAATTGCTTGGTCTTAGTGATTCCAATTTCAGGAGCATTTTTTGTGTGTGTTTTTATTCTCTCATCTTTCATTGTGCTTTCTTTCTGGGTAATCCAAGGCTTGCAGGCAGCTAACTACGATGTGTACATTCAAATGAAATGCAATAAAACATAATTGAATGTATTTCTTTCATGTTTGAGCAGTGGATTAATCTCCCTGGCACATCCTATTTCCTCTGTGCTCCCTCTGTTTTCATCTGCTTATTTTCCCCCTCTCCCCAGAATCTCTGGGATCTGAACAGCCCTGTGGCTTCTGCTCGTTGGAGTTATACAAATGACCCTGATATTATAGCCTCAGTCTTCATGATAGATAGATGATGTTCCTGGAGCAATGGAGAGGGAGCTACAAGCTGCCAGGTCCACATGGGCCTGGAAAGTCTGCCAGCCTCGGGGGGCGGGGGAGAGGACGGGCGTCTCTGCTGACGATGAGCATTCAGAGTCTCCGTGGGCACGACTGGGGGTCTCATGGATGCACCTGTCACTTACGCAGGGGTCCCTAAGTGACACCCTCATGTCTGCACACACGCTGGGAAAAGGCAGGTCCTTCTTTGTTGCTCTAGAACTGAAGCTGGATGATCGTGATCATGATTTTCAGCCAAAGCAGCCATTGTGAGTCCCCAGTGAGTGGAGAGATTGAACGGGATGTCTTGGATGTGACCATGAACTGAGGGCTCAGCTCAGCCAGGAGACTGGGGCATCGGATGGGGATGAGCAGGAAGGTTTTACTGCCTCAGCTTACTAGTTGTGCGACCTTGGTGAGTGACCCAACCCCCTGAGCCTCAATTTCCCTGTCTGTACT
>NW_021159193.1:0-1123 GCF_002837175.3 Physeter macrocephalus | reverse complement strand
GGGGGCCTGGGTTCGATCCCTGGTCAGGGAACTAGATCCTGCATGCCACAACTAAGAGCCCGCATGATGCAACTAAGAGCCTGCAAGCCGCAACTAAAGATCCTGCATGTGGCAACGAAGATCCCGTGTGCCTCAACTAAGACCTGGCACAGCCAAAGAAAGAAAGAAATAATTTTTAAAAATTATTAAAGAAAGAAAATGTGGTATTTACACACACAACTGAATATTATTCAGCCTTATAAAACAGGAAATTCTGACATGTGCTACACTGTGGATGAACCTTGAGGACATGATGCTAAGTGAACTAAACCAGTTCCAAAAAGACAAGTGCTGTATGATTCCACTTATATGAGGGATTTATGTGGTCAATCTCAAAGAAGCAGAAGGCAGGCTGGAGGTTGCCAGGGATAGTGGGAACAGGGTGAGGAGTTGCTGTTTAACGGGTACAGAGTTTCAGTTTTGCACGAGGGAAAAAAGTTCTGGAGGTCTGCAGTACAACAATGTGACTACAGTTAGCACCACTGAACATTGAAATATGGTTAAGATAGTGACTTCTATTTTACAAGTTTTGCAATATTTAAAAAAATTAAAAAGAAACCACCCCCCATACTCTGGCAAATACTATATTTTGGGACAATTCAGTTCAAGGTAGAAATGAATAAATTGATAACTAGATACACGTATTTGCTAGACGCTAGTTGCCTCAGATTTCATAGGAGTGCTACAGTTTATTTCTGTCTCATGGCCCAGATTTTAACACTTCTGCTCATAGTATCTGGGTTTGAGTGTGGCTGCTTTATAGAAAAGGATGTTCTTGAAATGATTTTTTATCCATATCTGTATCAGACCTTAGGGAATACTAGAGGACTCTTGTCTCTGGGTCACACTTCGAATTAAATTGGTTTAGGGACTTCCCTGGTGGTGCAGTGGTTAGGAATCCGCCAGCCAATGCAGGGGACACGGGTTCAAGTCCTGCCGGGAAGATCCCACGTGCCACGGAGCAACTGAGCCGGTGTGCCACAACTACTGAGTCTGTGCTCTAGAGCCCGAGAGCCACAACTACTGAGCCCACGTGCCTAGAGCCTGTGCTCCACAAAAAGAGAAGCCACCATAACGAGAAGCC
>NW_021159192.1:0-1123 GCF_002837175.3 Physeter macrocephalus | reverse complement strand
AAAAAAAAAAAAAAAAAAAAGGATTCATCGTCTTCTACCTTACAGGAGTCTAAGAGCTGGGCAAGGAGAAAGAGCTGATATTTAGGACAAATAAAGAAAGCACTATTCAACAGGTAGAAAATTTATGGCGTTTGTAATCCAAAGAAAAGAAAACAAGCTTAAAATATAAATGAAACTCAAAAGGTTTTAAATTCACAGATGACAGAGTCAGAATGGGTTATGAAAGGGGAGGGGCTGGCTTGTGGGCAGGACACATGCCAGGGGATTGACATCTAAGGAGTTAAACCTGCTGTCCTTTTAAGAGTCCTAAGTGTGCGTAGTCAGAGGGATAATTCTTTGTCTTACCATCACAGCCCAAGGTCTAGTCAGGGAAAATGTAGCAGCACAGTGTCCAAGAGAAGGAGACAAGGAATTGACCGTCCTGAACACATGGAGAGGGCTGGGTTTCCCAGGAAGTTGATGCTGCCACAGTTTTAGGATGAGTTAGAAACGGAATGGCCACCCACTGCAGGAAAAAGGAACCCTCCTCAACCAGCAGTTCTTCCTTCCTGCTAAAGCCCTGTCCAAAAAGACTGTAAAACACCTCTGGAGGAAAGAAAAGAGATGAAGGGATAAAGAGAGACTTCCTCCCCCAAGGGTGAGTCCCATCCCCAAATATTTTGAGCCAGTACATCCGGAGATGGGCTCAGAGATTTATCTTTAAAGTAATCTCTTTTAGGTGATACTGATATTGGAATTTCTCACCCACATTTGGAGCTACTCTGGTGGTCTTAACACCAGGACAATCCCAGTTTGTTTCTTGTTCTGGGAAATTATTAGGTATTTGGGTATTATGTCAAAAGTGCCCTGGTTTGGGTGACAAATTATATAGTCATGCTTCTTCACACTGATACGTTCCTGAGCCACATAGGAGAGACTCATGAATCTGCAAGGCATCCTTTTGGCCAAGTTATTCCATCCCAGCTCCAATCTGAGAGTATATTTGCCCTTGAAAGTGAGGGCTCTCTATCGGGGATGGGGAGAGGTTCATGTTGGGGCAGGGAAGGGTTCTAGAATCTCCTGGGGTCAGGAGTATGGGGGCCAGGGAAAAATAGGTTGATAAAGCTCCCTAGGTGTTTTGATG
>NW_021159191.1:0-1124 GCF_002837175.3 Physeter macrocephalus | reverse complement strand
AGGGGGTGTGGGTTTGATCCCTGGTTGGGGAACTAAGATCCCACATGCCCTGCAGCTAAAAATTTTTTTTAAAAAAAGCACAGTAACTCAGAGAGATTTAATTTACTTTCATATTTTTTATTAGTAAAATTCATTCACTTTTCACTGGCAGGTGGGAACCACTTGGAGGTTTCTTTCTCACTTCTGATTTTTGATTCCTATAGGTGTGGTGTAATCTAAGGGAATCACTTGAATATTTTGGACATGTGGTCATGGCCTTCTGCACCAGTTCTTCTAGGTGTCATCTCTTGGGGTGCCATGAACCCTGAATCTATATAAACAAGTATACTTCGGGTGTCCCCAATTGCTAAGGATTTTGAGTTTGACACATAATAAGAATTCAGAAACTTCATGCTGAAAATACAGAAAAGATTGAAATTAATGTCTTATAAAATAAACCTTCTCAAAGAATGCTGAGTCATGCTGATGTAATAAAAAATTAAAACACTGTCTTTCCTTCTAAAGTCCAGTACTTTCAAGTACCAGTCTAATGGATGATGTAATGAGCTACTGTAAGTAAAGAGCTCATAAAAAGGCAAATACAGGGGAGGGAGATAACATGGTGGTCTATACGCCAAGGCCACTCACTGCCTTGTCCTGCCTCCGTGGTGCTCCTTGTTGGCTGCCCCAGGGAGGGATGTGGGTATACAACTGAATGTGAAACTCTACAAGTACATTCATTTCTGACACATATACTGCTTTCAGCTTAGATTTTCTCACCATTGGCCAAGAAGTGTAGTAACACACTTGTTTTTACATGGTTTGAGATGCCTTCTACATCTCTTCATTACTTCCTGTGACTAATGAGAAATGATGAAATATATTTCATATGCCTTAATGACTTTCAAGGGTTTCTAAGTTACCAGTTGGTATTCTTTCCCCATTGAGTTAGGGTGAGAAGTGTTACTTATATTATCTGGTATTAAATATTTATTCTCTCTGATTTCCTCTCTGCCCCCAACCATCTCATTTTGTACCATCATCATCCCCATCCCTTTTACGGAAGGAAGATGATAGTGACCATCACACCTAATCTTATCAAGGGAATCTAATAACTAAGATAAGGACTGAGAAAGAGAATATAT
>NW_021159190.1:0-1124 GCF_002837175.3 Physeter macrocephalus | reverse complement strand
CTTTGCTGTACACCGGAAACTAACATAACATCGTAAATCAACTAAACTTCAATAAAATTTTTTTTTAATTTTTATAATGTTAATCACATCTAAAATACACCTTCACAGCAATGCTAGTCTGGTGTTTGACCAAGCAAGTGGACCTCAGAGCCCAGCCTAGTTGATATGTACAACTAACCATCGCACCAATCCCCCTTGGACTGGGTTAAGCCAGCCCTAACTGGGGACCCAGAAAACCTGCAGCTGTGCCTGGGATTACAATGGACACCTGCCCTCCCAAACGCCAGCTGCCCCAAGTGCAGCTCCTGGTGTGGCCAGCCCCACTCGCCCTGTGCCCCTCCCTGGCTTGCAATAGCACCTGCACCACCTCAGCGAGCCCCTGGGCCCACCGTGTGGGAGATGGTCCGAATCCCGTTTCACTGGCCTGGCTCTGTGAAGGATGCAAAGTGGCCCGTCACGTGGTCCCGTCTTCAGGACTTGTTTCATCAGGAAAGTAATGTCCGGCCCCAAAGCGCTGTATTACAAGAACAGGTAGGAGCAGAGGAGGGGGAGATTCGTTCCCACTGGGAGGGGAGTGATAGACCAGAAGGGCCAGGCTGCCCTCCAGACACTTAATGCAGGGAGAAAAGAATGAGAAGAGGGGGCTGCAGAACTTAGCTGCCTGATCTGCCCTCAGCTCTGTGCTGGAGGAAGAGGAAAGGTAAAGGGCCTCACCGGGCAAAGTTTTGCAAAATCCTTTGCAAGACAGTATTATAGCAAGAGACTGAAATTACAGGCCAAATATAAAGGAGGCTGTGTTTTAATACGCAATTCAGATGCCATTGTGTGGGTGCTAGAAGCCGGGGGAGTGGGCTGGTTCCTGCCATCCTGAAGGGGGCTCAGTTCCAGCTTGAGGTCGCTTGCCCACCTCAGGCACATTTTTTTCTGCTAAAAGAGTGTCACTGAGTTCAGCATCAAAATTACAGCTCAAAATTAAAATATAGTCATTCTGCATTTTCCACATACTAAGATTGCCATTCCTTTATTTAAAAAATTTTATTGAAATATAGTTGTTTTACACTGTTGTGTTAGTTTCAGGTATACAGCAAAGCGATTCAGTTATATATATATATATATATATATAT
>NW_021159189.1:0-1124 GCF_002837175.3 Physeter macrocephalus | reverse complement strand
TTTTTTTTTTTTTGGCCATGCCACATGGCTTGTGGGATCTTAGTTCCCCAGCCAGGGATTGAACTGGAGACCTCGGCAGTAAGAGTGCGGAGTCCTAATCACTGGGCCACCAGGGAATTCCCTGGATTATAGTTTTAAATATTGGTTCTATTCCATTGTTTTAATCTTATTTATTTAGGGACATCAATAATATATGTTGGGCTTCCTAGGTCTAACTTTTATTTCTACCTCCTCTCTGACACTTTTTACTTCTTCTTTAAATCTTGTTTTATTTCCTTTGGTTGATTATCTGATTTACTCTCATGCCTTTTATTCTATTTTCATTTGAATATTCTCCTTTTTGTACTTTAATTTTCATTACTGACAAGATTTTGCCCTTTTATTTTTTTTCCTGAGTTTAATCAACTCTCATTTCACCCAGTCATTTAAAAAAATCTTTTTCTGTTCTTAGTTTTTGTATTTCTGATTCAGTGTTTTATTTTCATATCCATAACTGCTTGAGTATATTTAGTTTGGCTTTGAGTACTATGTTGCAGATATCTTTCACTTTGGGGTTGCACTTTTAATGGAGAATTTTTGGCATTTTCATCAGCAGAAGTACTTTGATTCATATTTTCAGATTTCTTATGGTACTTTTGTTTAGATATAGTTCTTTTTCTTCTATTCCTATTAATTCCGTGGACATGGGTTGATTGCAAGAGTGTTACAGCTCCTGCTCTTTTAGTTGCATGTTTACACTGTAAGCAGAAAGAAGGAAGGGAGAAGAGTAAAGGGTGATGAGCGAGGTACTAATTGGGCTCACCAATTAAGTTTGAGCTCTTTAAAGAAATTTCCAAAAGCTCCACCAGTTACCTTTGCTTACATTTTATTGACCAGACTTGGATGATATGGCCACGTCTAGCTGCAAGGTAGTCTGGGAAAGTGACTATTTTCCTCTGGGCAGGATTAGAAAGGAGTAAAGGAAATAAAGTATTAGGAGTATCTGTCACCAAAAAGGAGGAAGAAATGCTTTTATCACTTTGTTTCATAAAAGAAATATTTGTAATTATTTTTGGTGCTACTGATTTGATTTTTAAAAATAATTTTTATTGGAGTACAGTTGATTTACAATGTTGTGTTAGTTT
>NW_021159188.1:0-1124 GCF_002837175.3 Physeter macrocephalus | reverse complement strand
GTGGATGGATCACAGGAGAACTTGTTCCCTGAGAGCTTCATGTCAGAATAATCCCCTTCAAGACATCAGTCACTGGACCCTTAAATCCCAATCTGGCTTTATTCAGACTCACTATAGTGAGAACAACCTGTGCCCAGAGCAACCTTGTTCACTGGATTTTATTTTATTACCACGGAGTCCTCAGGGTCTCACTGCTGGAGGCCGTTTCCTTCACAGTGACATTGCTGTGATACATTAGTCAGAATGACCTTGGATAGCACTCTGGTAACAAGAGGAATCTTTTATCTAGACTGAGTGATTTACTAAGGATTTCACATCCTTTGTCTTATTTTATCCTCAAAGCACTCTGTAAAACATCAAGGGTGGTTATTAGTAATTCCATTAAAAAGTTGTAGAAAGTGAGACTAAGCAAAGTGAAGGCATTCATTTTGTTCCCCTCTGAAACGAGAAATCTAGTATTTAGGACTTTTGAGGTTTGACATGTAGTGCCAAGGAATCTGCTCATGGTCAAAAAGCTGTATTCAGACGGATGAGATACGATAATTCAGAAGGTACAAACTTACAGTTATACAGTGAATGTCATGGGGGTATAATGTACAGCATGGTGACTATAGTTAGTAATCCTGTATTGCATATTTGAAAGTTGCTACGAGAGTAGATCTTAAAAATCCTCATCACAAGAAAAATTTTTGTAACTATGTATGGGAATGGATGTTAACTAGACTTATTGTGGTGATCATTTTGTAATACATACAAATTATCGAGTCATTGTGTTGTACACCCAAAACTAACATATTGTTATATGCCAGTTATACCTCAAAAACAGAGATAATTTAGATCTCAGTGCCAAGGGGAAGCCGTAACTGCTTCTCCTATTAAGTTATCATCGGACTTCATCTTGTAAGGATGTTGGTGGTTATGGTGCTGTAACCAGAAGAGGGAAAATTAGTAGAAAAGGAATTGGGATTACATCTTTGGGCAGCTTTAGGAAATGTTGATGTTAGCGTAACTTAAAGGCTAGCAGAAACCATCTAGTCTTTTTTTTTTCTTAACAATTAGAAAACAAGTGTTTTGGGCTTCCCTGGTGGCGCAGTGGTTGAGAGTCCGCTGCCGATGCAGGGGAC
>NW_021159187.1:0-1124 GCF_002837175.3 Physeter macrocephalus | reverse complement strand
ATCTTGCATCCAGTAGACTGACTCATAAAATAATCTGTGATCATAAAACCATCTAATTTCTTCTGTTGGGGCCGAGCTTAGCCTAGCCATTACAGGTTTCTTACTTGGCTGAGTGCGTGTTACGATGTGTGTACCTTTGAAGGCAGAAAATGAAATTGGGAAAGTAGCTAATCCCGCTACCATTTTTAAAAAAGCATGGTGTGTCATATGACATCTGCTTAAGCAAGAGTTGCGTTTTTCTGGTTTTGTCCTCCAAAAAATAAACTGTGTTACTCTTCAACAATATAATGCTTTCTACCAAACAAAACCTACCAAATGCTGCATTCTGAAAGGAAATTCTCTGGTAGTGGTGAATAAACTATTTGCTTCTCTTTAGTGTTTAATTTGGGATTGGAGACTGTCAATTCCTTGTTTTTTGCACTATCTTTAATACTTTACTGCTGGAAATGATGACCACTTTAAAGAAAAGAGGAAGAGATGAGACCTGTCATAATGTCTGACTAATATCACATACGATCGTGTCAATGCAGAACCAACCAACTATTCTGAGACAAATATACCTATATTTATTTCAACTCTCTTGGACTGGTGGTCTACCAGTTAGCCCCTCCGTTGCGCTCTCCACCCTTAGCCATTCTGCTTGGTACTCCAGAAAGTTGTTGTGTTTTTTCTTTTTTTTTTTTTTTTTTAAATAAATGGCGTCCCTTTTCCCTTTCATATACAGCTGTGTTATGTATATGCGAGCACCTGTTAAAAACCTGGAGAGAAAGAAGAGACTGAGGTTAATTTATTCCCCCATCTTCCGTCCCCAAAGCTGTGCGTGCTGGTGTCATACTCTTCTCTGAATTGAAGGTTGCAATCTTGTCAAGCATCCTTCTCATAGCTCTATGTCACTCTGGTCTCTGGTAATAGTTCTATCCTGTAGGGGTGGTGGGAATGGTAACAGTTTTCCCCTACTATTACTAATCCCCATGTACAATAATCCTGGAGGCTTTGCTCTTTCAACTCTATTTTTGTACAGTCTTTTTATTAAATTGCCTAATTCAAAAGTTAGGATCCTGAGTGATTCATTTAATTTTTAAAGTTTTGAAATTGGGAGGTCAAATTTTGACACAAAATTTTCC
>NW_021159186.1:0-1124 GCF_002837175.3 Physeter macrocephalus | reverse complement strand
GAGAGAGAGAGAGAGAGAGAGAGAGAGAGAGAGAGAGAGAGAGAGGCCATGTATATACTTTAGTCATTAGGTGGAGGACCATGGGAATAGGGTAGAGATCAGGGATGAAGAAACTGCAATTTAATATCTGCTCTGCCACTAACTGTGAAATCTCAGTTATGTCAATTTTTAAAAATCTATGTGATGAGAGTAATTGCCAATATTCTAGTATTTTAGAGTTTAGGCTCTGGAGGACAACAGATTGGGTTTCAAGCCTTGTCACCGAGAATCATTTACTTAACCTTTTCCAATCTTTATTTCCTCAGGTAAACAATAGGGATGAAAAGAATATCTACTTCATGAAGTTGTTATAAAGATTAAATGAACAAGTGTAAGGTCCTGGTAAATAATAACCTCTCAATAAATTCTATTTACAACACTTATAATGACTATTATCTGATCTGAAATTCTATCATCTATAATTCTGTGGTACAGCTTAATCCATGGAGTAGTTGATCAAGGGACAGATACGTTCCTATGGGAGACACACTGTCTGTGTCCCTGCACCAGCCTCGCTGGTGCAAACACTGTCTCCTGACTCCCTGCTGCCGAAAGTGCAGTCCAGAGACTGGCATCAGAATCATGGGGGAGCTTTTAAGAGATGGAGAAGCTTAGGCTCCATCCCAAAGCTAGTGAATCAGAGTCTGCATTTTAACGAATTCCCCGGGAGATTTATATGCACATTAATATTCAAGAAAGCTCTTCTACACAACAGCGATTCTCCTTCCCCCTTTGAACTACTGATTTTGCTATGAGTGCAGTGAGTTCAGGCCTGGGAGATGAATCATGATCTTCCTAGGCCAACCATGGCCCTCCTGTTTCCCTGGGAAATGACATCGAAGCATCGATGCATCAGAAGTTTACTTTCTCAGGTACACTCTGAAGCTGTGAGGGCATCATTCTGACCATTGTTAGGAGGCTTCTGGGAGTGTTTTTCCTCTTCCCCCACTCTCCCACACACCTGGTTTGTTCCCTTTGAGTGCTGTAAGAGGATTGGGGCTGCTGTTTAGCAGCCAGGTGACAAGAATGAGAAAAAAGCCAACACAATGAGGATGGTGGAGTAAACATTAGAGTCTGGGTCCTTG
>NW_021159185.1:0-1124 GCF_002837175.3 Physeter macrocephalus | reverse complement strand
CTATTCCCTTATTATTTATCCATAACACTTAATTTAAAACTCTATGCAAGTACTAATCACATTGAGTATAAACTGGTTACATAGTTATCTGCTTTTCTAAATAAATTGTGAGTCTTTTAAGAAACAGAGTTTGGATTTTACTTATCTTTGTATTCACAGAAATTAGCATAGTGCCTGGCAGGGAGCAAGCATACCTGCTATTAAGCATCTCTCTCAACCTCCCCAGAGTGATACTATGTATTTAAAATTTTCTCCTTATAAAGGAGAAGACTGGGAGAGAATGAAATGCTGGAGATAAAGGAGGGAGAATGTTTCACTTATCTCTGGATGACAATATGATTTAAGTTAATTAAAAAGAACAAGTATTTCTAAAGGACTTATATTTTGTTTCTGTAAAAAGAAGCTTTTTCCTCTAATGAACCCATGCCTGATTTTCATTAATTGAATTCCAAACCATCCTAGCCATGTTCCCAAAGTAGAGTGATCAAATATGTTTACTAGTGCAAGTCAATAACAAAGTTGTCTTATACAGGTGCTCCCAAATGATTCTAAAGTTCTCTGGGAAGCTGAAGAAGTTAAGACTATTAATAAAGACAGAAAAAGAATTCCAGAAAATAGGTTTCAGGGCTTTTTTTTCCTCTCTTTTTTCTCTTAACTCTCTTCTTCAAATTTCTAAGTCCTTTTCAAATGAATATGCTTTGGCTCAATAGTTATTTATATTAAAGCAGTCTAATTTACTTATAATCAGAATTATTATCTTTTGGGGGGAAGTCCTGGGTATATCAAGGGCAAGAATTCCTTAGGGATAGTTAAGGAAAAAGGAATATTTCCTAAAGCAAAGCTGCAGGTGAAGCTGTCCAGGAGCCATGATTCGATAGAAGAGATGGATGGGGTCTTTGAAAAAGATCTAGGAATAGAAAGGTCATAAGTGTTGAGGAAGAGAGCCCAAAGTAGATATTGGGAATAAAATTAGAGTGGCAGCCAGGATGGTTATGATATGGATGTAGGATGCAACAGGTCCAAAAAGTAAGGTATGTTTTCTCTATGTAATCCAGGGAGAAAGACAAGCCATGGCCGTTGTTGGTTGGGAAAGACTGAAGGTAATTGAAGACCCACCATTGTTT
>NW_021159184.1:0-1124 GCF_002837175.3 Physeter macrocephalus | reverse complement strand
GAGAATTTGATACAAACTCCAAATTAGATTGGATTCTAATTGTTTTGTGAATGTAGAATCAGAACAAGAGAGGCTAAATATTATTATGGGTGTTTCTGTCAAGTTTCAATAATATGATGAATAGGTCATTCATTGGGGGGTATTTTTAAGAGAAATAGAACTATTAATCTATGGTTATTTCTGGGTGATACTTTTTCTCTAGACATCATAATATTTTCTCCCTGACAGTGATTCGTTTGTCATTTCTGACCTCTTTAAAATAAATGATTGAAGATTTTTTTTCTTTTCTTGTTTAAAACTTTCCACTTTTGGCAACAGAATCTGAATTCATTTTTATTAACAATAGTTTTAAGTATCATTATCCTTGACTCTAATTTTTATAGCACAAAAAACTTATTATGCTCCTTCATACCTTAGAAAGTCAATATAATTCTATAGATTGTGGATGAAATTCAGAAAATATTGAATCTGAAGAATAGAATGAAAATTATGCTGAAATACCAGGCTAAACATTTATTACTGACTCAAAGTCTTCGAACTTATCTCAAAATTAACAGAAATTATGGAAAATTAAGAATTACTAGGATAATCAGAAAAGTAGACAATTCTATTTAGTAGTTAAATCAAATAATGTAAAAATCTGTATTACAGTTTGAAATCCCATGCCAAATTCTGAATTACCTATGACGTAAGGCACATGTGATTTAGTAATAAGAATAGAAAAAACAACCAGAAAAGGGCAAAGTTAAGTAACATCAATGAGATTACCATTAGTTTTTCTTCCTTCTAAATTTAGACGCACTTTTCAGAAGCCTATGCGCTTCTAGGAATATCTGTTAATAATTTTAGCTATTCTCTGCAACAGTCTCAACTATGGCTTTCTATTTTAACCCACATTTTTCATGTTATAAATAATATATATATATCCATTATATAAAACTGAAAATTTTGGAAATTTTTTAAACAGAATCTTTAAAGCACTCATATTTCTTTAATCAACGTAAAACAAATTCAAAGTTTTGATGTATTTCCTCTCTTATATTTAAGTTAATGCTTGGTTTATACTTCATATGTTATTTTATAGTTTGCTATTTTTTATTTTAATATTATTTTCTAAGTAATTT
>NW_021159183.1:0-1124 GCF_002837175.3 Physeter macrocephalus | reverse complement strand
GGCATGCAGGATGTTGATACCTGAGAGATGGGGAAAAATGTGGTGTGCACTGCAATTCCCCCAAGTTTACTTCATGTAGAGTCTTTCCAGGCTTCAGTTCAGGGGGAGGGAACCCAGACAGAGGCCAGCATTCTCCCAGAGCTGAGGAAACAGAGTTCAGCACTCAAGGAGGCCAAGGCAGCTATAATTCCTAGAGCAGAGGACCAGATAAAAGGGAGTTGCATGGAGGGGGAGGACTGCAGAGAGAGAGAGAGAGAGAGAGAGAGAGAGAGCGCTCTGGAGATCTGCACAGGGTTCCCTGGGAGTCTTCTGCTGAATTCTGATCAGCACGTGTGTGTGAAGAAACTACTTAAGGCTGGGAAAAGAACCACCAAAAAGGAGTGGGCGGAACAACCCCAGAGCTCACAGAGGGATGGAAATAGCTCATCTCGCCTACCAGAGGGAAGAAAATTCTCATATTATGCAGGTATCTTGTAGATTACTTAGCAAGATATTACCTCAGTAGTGGGGCAAATTAGCCCTAGATTAGTGACTGCCCTTTCCCCATCTAACAATGCTTGAAAGCAAGCCTCAAAAGGGTAAAGTTGTTTCTATTAAAATAGAAAGTAGCTGCGGAAAGATAGCTGGAAAATCACAAGCTATTTGTAAATTAAACAACAGTTCAAATTAATACAAGGATCAAAGCAGACATAGAAAATACAACATATCAAAATTTATGAGGTGATGCCAAAGCTTCATAGAGGGAAATTTATAGCATTAAATGTTTGTATTAGAAAAGGTAAAAGGCCAATGATCATTCAAAGATCAATAATCTTCCTTACGAAACTAGGAAAATAAAATCGAATTTAAGCCAAAACCAGCAGAAGAAAAGGATAGCAAACATATGAGCAGGAATCAATTAAATAGAATCCAGAAAATCAGTACCAAAGAAATAAACGAAACCAATGGTTGATACTTTGAATAGATTAATAAAATAAGAAACCTTTAGCCAGATTGATTAAAAAAAGAGAGAAAAAGGAGTGACACAAATTACCAATTTCAGTGATGCCATAGGGCAGGGGTCCCCAACCTGTGGGCCATAGAACTGTACCGCACAGCAGGAGGTGAGCAGGCGGGCGAGCGAA
>NW_021159182.1:0-1125 GCF_002837175.3 Physeter macrocephalus | reverse complement strand
GTTAGTAGAAGGAAGGAAATAACAAAGGTCAGAACAGAAATAAATGAAATAGAGGTTAGAAAACCAATAGAAAAGATCAAGAAAACTAAGAGCTGGTTTTCCGAAAAAAAATAAACAAAATTGACAAACCTTTAGCTAAATGAAGAAAAAGAGAGAGAAGACTCAAATAAGTTAAATGAGTAATGAAAGAGGAGACATTAAAACTGATACCACATAAACACAAAGGATCATAAGAGGCTACAGCCAACAACATATACCAACAAATTGGATAACCTAGAAGAAATGGATAAACTATTAGAAACATACAACCTATCAACTGAATCATGAAGAAATAAAAAAAACACATAGACGTATGATGAGTAAGGAGATTAAATCAGTAAACAAAAATCTCCCAACAAAGAAAGTCCAGTACTAGACGGCTTCACTGGTGATGCCTACAGAACATTTAAAGAGGAATAATACCAATCCTTCTTAAACTCTTGCCAAATGTTGAAGAGAAATGAACATTTCCAAAATCATTTTAAGAGGCCAGCATTACTCCGACACCAAAGCCAAATAAGGATAGTACAAGAAACAAAATTACAGGCCAATATCCCTGGTGAACATAGATGCAAAAGTCCTAAACAAAATACTAGCAAACCAAATGCAGCAGAGTTTTGAAAGGATCATACACAATGAAGTAGAATTCATCCCTAGGATGCAAGGATGGTTCTACATTCACAGATCAAAAAATGTGATACACCACATGAACAGAATAAAGGATAAAAATCATATGATCATCTCAATAGCTGCAGAAAAAGTATCTGACAAAACTCAACAGCTATTCATAATGAAAACTCTCAACAAATTAGGAATAGATGGAATACACCTCAACAAAACAAAGGCCATATATGACGAGCCCACAGCTAACATTATGTTCAATGTTAAAAGTCTAAAAACCTTTCCTCTAAGATTAGGAATAAGACAAGGATGCCCACTCTTTCCACTTTTATTCAATATAGTACTGGAAGTCCTAGCCAGAGCAATTAGGCAAGAAAAGGAAATAAAATGTATCCAAATTAGAAAGGCACAAGTAAAAGTCTCTGTTTGCAGATGACATAATGTTACATACAAAAAAACCTAACA
>NW_021159181.1:0-1125 GCF_002837175.3 Physeter macrocephalus | reverse complement strand
GAAACTGAATTGAGATTCTTATAGGTCATATTTTTTTGTTCCATTTATGAAAAATTGTGTTCACTGATTTATGGTCTGCTTGAAACACCTGAGTGCTTTGAGGAAGATGAGGATTTGGGAGATCCTTCGACCCTATATTTGTCAACTATTTTCTCTATGTTCATTTGGGGTGGAAGCTGGGTGCTACCTGAAAGAAGGATGGAGTAGGGAGGGAGCTGCGTTCTAGCAGGTTTCCTGCACCGAGCCGAAGGAAATCTCTGCAGAACTGGACTGACATTCCTTAGATGGCGAACTAGGTACCGCCTAGCATCACGCACACACGCAAGGAGGGGTCCCATTACCTCAGCCTCAGCCCAAATGGCTTACCTAAGTATTTCTTCCTAATACTTAGTCTCTCTGAGAGAAGTTCTGGTAAATATATGCTTCTGCATCTTGTCACAGTCCAGCTGACATTTTTGTGGCTTTTACAACCTGATAGTTGACCCACCGTGTAGCTGTCCCATACTTGAATTAACTTCTAAATTCATTCACATAACATGAACATATGAAGCGCATATTAAGCACAGGCCACGTACTGAATGTTCAGTGGTTCACAAGACAGATCTATCCCTGCCCTTAGCTGCTTGCCGCCTAGTAAGGATGATACATAAAACATGAGAAAAGTGATGTTAGGGTCAATAAGATGTCATAAGAGCATAAAACAGAAGTATCTAAAACAGAGGTTGGCTAACTTTCTGTAAAGCGCTGGGTAGTAAATATTTAATACTTTGTAGGCCGTATGGTCCCCATCTCAACTGCTCAACCCTGTGAAAGCAGAAACAGACAATATGTAACAACGAGTGTGTCTGTGTTCAAATAAAACCGTATTTACAAACACAGGCAGCAGGACAGATTTGGCTTTTGGACCATAATTTGTGCAACCCTGATCTAAAGGGATCTAGGGAGAGTCAGAGGAGACTTCCTAGAGGAACTCAGTGTTAAAGTTGATTCCCAAACATGGGATGAGTAATCCAATAAATAAAGAGAAGGGAGGCCCTGAAGAAATGGGCCTAGAAGTGAAGGACAGATCATGTTGAAAGACCGGAAAGATGTTCAATGTGGCTGTAGCTTAGATTTTTTTTTTTT
>NW_021159180.1:0-1126 GCF_002837175.3 Physeter macrocephalus | reverse complement strand
CAACTAGAGAAAGCCCGCACACAGCAACGAAGACCCAGCGCAGCCAAAAATTTTAAAAATAAAAATAAAAAATATTAAAACTGAAAAAAAAAAACAAAAACAATAAAAAAACAGGCAGGCTGTCATGAAGGTGGAAAGAGAATGCTATAAAGGGCCAGCACAGGGAGGCCAGGTGGTGTCTGGGCCCAGGGCCCAGGACTTTGGAGGAGACTATGGGTTGGAAATCCCAGCTCTTGGGCAACTTCCTTAAGCTCTAAAGGACTCTGTCTTTTCATCTGTAAAATGGGATCAAACAGTGCCCACTTCTAGGGCTGATGAGAGAATCAGGACTACTGATTGGCATAAAATGAGGACTATGTGAGTGTTGGCTATTATTATTATTGGAGAAGTCGCTATTGTTTTGATCATTAATATGATTATCAATAAAAGGCACAGCTCTGGGAAGCCCTTCTGCTCTTCACAAAGCCATACCCTTCACCCCTTCTCCTGCCCTGCACCTGCGCACCAGCATAGCCCACTTAGATAACAGATTTCCAAGCCTCATCCTCCATGTCCCAAGCCACCTCTTCCAACCTTTGAATACAAAGATCCTAAGGGTCAAGGCTCTAGCTGCCTTCTGCCCCCACTTTCAAGCTTTCCAGGGATCCCTAGTGCCCTCAGGGAAAAAGCTTCCCTGACTAGTGCCTGGCCGTCTCCTGCACTTGGGCAATCACATTCTGAGTTCAGTTCCCCTGGAAATGGGCCTTTGCCACCTCCTGCCTCTGGGACTTTGTATATGCTATTCCCTCTCCCTCGAATACTTGGCCAAAGCAGTTCACATCTGGATAAAGCCAACTCAACCTTCAGGTCTTAGCAGAAATCACCTCCCCCCAGGAGCATCCTCTGATCTCCAGGCTGGATAGGGTCCCTCCTCTGGGCTTCCCAGCATCCTGGGCTTCACTGTCACAGCCCTAGTCCTCCAGTGATAACACAACAGGGATTGAAAAATATGTGCTTTAAGTACTGCAAGTCCTGGGAAATTCCTTGGCGGTCCAGTGGTTAGGACTCGGCATGGGTTCAATCCCTGGTTGGGGAACTGAGATCCCATAAGCTGTGTGGCGTGGCCAAAAAAGAACTGCAGGTCCTG
>NW_021159179.1:0-1126 GCF_002837175.3 Physeter macrocephalus | reverse complement strand
CTCACAAAAGTAATAGAAACGCTGTGTTGATGAGCATTGTAGTTTTCCATTCTTATCTTGCTGGACCTCATTGATGCACTTGACACCCGTGATTTCTCCATCAGAATGGAAAACCTCTTTTCCTGGAATTCATGATCCTCAACCCACTGGTTGCTTTTTTCTTTCAGTACTTTGAACATAACGTACACTCTTATCTGGCCTGTGGAGATTCTGCTTAAAAACCTACTGAAACCTCTTATGAGGATTCCCTTGTATGTAATAAGTTGTTTTTCTTTTGCTTTTAATATTCTCTTCTTATCTTTAACTTTTGACATTTTAATTACAATGTGATTCCAAAGATTCTTTCCCACTATATAAAAGGTTATCACTTTTCAACATTTTTCTGATAAACTTTTACTACTTTTATAATCAGAGGAAAAGTTATACTAAAAAAAAAAAAAAAAGTCTACCCTCAGAATAAATATTTGCCTGAATCTACACTGAATCTTCTTGAAAGATAATTACACACCCGTATGCATATATGCAATTCTTAAAATAATTTGAGCAACACGAACATGAACATAGAAACTTCCAAGGTAATTTATCCTAAAAGTGACTTTTGGTGTAAACCTCTGGAATTTCTTTGGGATGTATAATGATGACTGACTTAATAAATATTTGAGAGATTATTTAAACAAAATCAGCCTAGATGAGCCTAGATTTTGGAAATTTTCCACTGAAATCAGAGCCATATAAGTCGTGGCAACATTTGAAAAATCATAAACCATTATACCCAGCTTGAGAAAGCCCAAAATTCCCAGGTTTTGCCCTAGTCAAATTTAGCATCATTCAACATAGAAAATGAGGGAATTCAATTTCCATTTATTTTAGACAATATTATAACAATATCTAGTTTAAAAGACATTCTTATAGCATTTATGCCTCATTCTAATGATTTTATGAATTAAAGAGAGGGGAATAAACAGAAATAAAAGTATACTAGGAGGGCTTCCCCAGTGGCACAGTGGTTAAGAATCTGCCTGCCAATGAAGGGGACACGGGTTTGATCCCTTGTCCGGGAAGATCCCACATGCCGTGAAGCAACTAAGCCCGTGCTCCACAACTACTGAGCCTGCACTCTAGAGCC
>NW_021159178.1:0-1126 GCF_002837175.3 Physeter macrocephalus | reverse complement strand
GTTCCGTAGTGTTAAGTACATTCACACGGTTATGCAACCCATCTCTGGAACTCTTTAAAAGGAGATATTTTTTAGTAGAGGAGAGGTGCCCATACTCAGAAAGCCAAATCTGTACGTCTTTCTGAACGCGTAATTTTGTGCTATGTTTTTGTAACCACTATATTTAGTTATTATAACACTTTTCATTTTCGATTCTCCTTTAAAAATTATTTTCATGACACCTCCACGTTAAGAGATAATCAAGGGATTTTGCAATGGAAGAAAACTGATGGAAAGCATCTCAATGACTTTTTAAAGATCCCGCTGCATTAAGTCCCTGTCCTCTAGCTTAGTGCCAAGAATGGCACCAGATGGGTACATTATTAGCAATGTCTAGAGCAGTATAATTAGTTATTTATTCACAATGTCAATCATTTTGCTGTATCCACCGATAATTCTATTAGCTGCCTTCCAATAAATCTATCAGCCTTAAGTCAAACACTTCCTAGAACACAGTGGCAAGGTCACCTACAGGATATGGAAAGGGCTGTGCAGTGCTGATTCCTCACTGAGCATCCTTCACTGCATTGATTGTAAGTCTTAAGGGTAATAAGCCACAGTATTGCAACCCCACAAAGCCTTCAGCTTCAAGACTTTGGAGGTACCACAGAGCACGTGGGCCTCCTGCAATTGCTCATGAAAGGGCCGTGAGAGTCCTCAGCTAGGGACGGAAGATGCCAGAGTGATGTTTATTCCCTCCAGAGAAGAGCATGACCACATGGTAGGGTTCAGAAAATGCTGGCAAGAACTGTAAAGGATGCCCCGAGCACCCCAGGGCCTGGTGTGTACCTTGGAACGTTTAAGTGGCATCTCTCAGATACTCGGGCAGCTCTAGGCTGTGTGCTCCTAAACTCCACCCCTGATACACTTTCCTCAAAGAACTGGGGCAGGTGAAACCCTGGACAAAAAGGCACCGAGAATAAAATGTGTGGGGCAAGTTTATTCAGGAAAAAAATATGTTTATATGAGTATGGGTACACACATATCTTTTTGGTGGTATTTCAAAGATGTAGTCTTTTTAAAAAATTATTTTATTAATGTATAGTTGATTTACAATGCTGTGTTAATTTCTGCTGTACAGCAAAGT
>NW_021159177.1:0-1126 GCF_002837175.3 Physeter macrocephalus | reverse complement strand
CTGCAGTGGAAGCATGGAGTCCTAACCACTGGACTGCCAGGGAAGTCCCAATAAGGGATTATTTTTTAAAATGTGTCACTGCCTCTTGCTTCTCAATCCTGCCAGGAAATGGGGTGGAGAGAGGAGGTTAAAAAGAAGAAGAAGAAGAAGAAGAAAAAAACCCCACTTCTTCCAATAGTACTGCTCAAGTAAAAAACTAAAAAAAAAAAAAATCCAGTTACTTCTTTTTCTCGATTGCAAACCTCTGTGAAGGGAGAGCATGAAGGAAAGGGGAAGAGAAACGTACACTCTAAAAGCGAAGTAAAGAACATGCCCTAGAATTACTGACAGTGAAAAGCTAACAGAAGATACAATGCTAAGGGGTTAATGTCAGAAAGTAGCCTGTCTTTGAGGGCTGCTTTTATCATTCTCAAAATAATAAAAAAGATGAAACCATGGTCTAGTAAAAGATGCCATCATGTTTATTACATCACTGCACCTAAGAGTAAGAAAAAAAGGAACTTTACCAAGATGGCATAAGGCACGGGCATACGGGAATTACCTTACGTGGAAGATTTGTATTTTTACAACTACTTCTGTTAAAAGGTCATTCACCGCTTAAAACAACCATTCTTAAATAAATAAACACATTCTTACATGAATATGAGAAAAGAGAATTAAAATTCAAAGTGTTTACAATTGGGTATAGGAGGATGGAGCTTTCATGCATAAAGCCATAAGCACGACATCTGTCTGGGCAGTGTGTTACCCTTGGGAGTATGCTGCCGAATAAAACATTTTCTCACGAAGTTGAGCCAGAGGAAATTTTTATTTAGAAAAAGAAAGGCCAAGATGATACTCACATGGATGTTTAATTCCACGTTTTTCCACTGACAAAATCTAGTGAACTTGTCACTGAAAAAGAACGTAAGGAATTACTGAAAAGTTAAGTATCAAGTTAACTGAGAAACTAGAATTGTACTGCTTGTGTTGCTTCTCAAACGGAGTAAGTTTTCATAAACATTTTTTCACAAAGGATTCACCTGGTATTTAAGGCTTTATTTTATGATTCGAATTGAAGACTTTGTGTTTCTCCTTTGTCATTATGCTGTGGTAACATCTTTATCTGAGTCAGCACTGTCCAATA
>NW_021159176.1:0-1126 GCF_002837175.3 Physeter macrocephalus | reverse complement strand
CAGAGGTACAGGCAGGGACGGCAAAAGCTGTGCCCACAGTCTATGGTGACGGGGTCTATGAAGTAGTTCATACAGATGGAGCAGGTTAGTTCATTCTGGAAGGCTTGCAATGTGTCTGAATCCATGTTTCTGAAAATTCAAGACAGAAATAGAGAGGGTAAGAGAGAAAGTCTTTCTTCTGCCCTGATAAAGGAAAATAAAGCCTTTGGACAAAGTCCTGTCTGTTTGAATTCTGTCTAATTTACCTATTTGCTTAACCTCAGTCCAAACCTAGAAATGGTGAATACAGACAGGTTCATGCTGATATAAATGATAAAATTAGATAAGAGAGTCCCTAGCAACTTTTTTGTTTAAAATAAACCGTGTTCTCAGTCATACCTAAATTACATGGACGTGCTTAAAGCTTAGACCAGAGGATAAATGGTAAGATGACTCCAGAGTTACTTTTATTAGCTGATTGGTACAGAAGCACATATATAATCTCAACCTGTCTCTCTGTCTCTCTCTCTCTCTCTCTCCATGACTCCATGACTGGAACCCATACTTGCACACACTTTGTCTCTATGCTAATGTTCTCTATGTCTCCTGCCTCTGAACTGACAGATGTGCTTTTCTAAAAAAAATAAAATAGTTTAGAATAATTTAAACTTAATATAATCAATGTTGGCTTTACCTTTGGCATCTTAAAACTATAAACATTTCAGTGTTTGCTTCCAACTTAAATAGCAAAACTCCTCCTTTCAAGACAAAAAAGGAAAAAATTATGTTATTTCTAGTTCAGGAAAACAATTTTTCCTGGAGTCAGTTCAGATCAGAGCACTTCACATTTTGAACTAGTGAATGTTCAAGATACAACAGTAATCAGTAAAAATTAATCAGTTGTTTTTTAAAACCAAAGAAAAAATTTGAATATACATGAGGATTTTCTCTCTACACTAGAAATTCCAAAGATGTAGTTAATGGAAGCAACATCATATCCTCTTTGTTTCTGATATTTCCCTATTTGACCAATGCTACTTCTTGGGAGTCCCTATCAGTTCATTGGATCTATCCTAAACACTTTTCAAATCTAGACTGCAAAATGAAGACTTTAAAAATACAGCGCGGGCTTCCCTGGTGGCGCAGT
>NW_021159175.1:0-1126 GCF_002837175.3 Physeter macrocephalus | reverse complement strand
AAAGAGGGAAGAAAAGGTCTCTTGCCTCTTCGGCAGCTCCAGACTTCTCGACATAGGTTTTTCGTGAGCAAGTTTTATAATTTATAGTTTTCCCCTTTACATGTATGCATATAATCTATTTTGGCTTATATTTGTATGTCATTTGAAGTAATGTGAAAGTCACATTTTTCCATATGCATACTCAATGCTTCTTCAATATTTGTTGAAAGCGTGTTTTGCCCCAATGGATTACATTAGCACCATTGTTGAAAAGCAATTGCCCTTACATGTGTACGTCTCTTTCTGGACTTTCTATTCATTTTCTATTTGTTTATACGTCTATCCTTTTGCTAGTACCACACTATCTTGATGACTGTACCTTTGTAGTAATTTACAAAGTTAGGCAATGTGAGAATTCCAAATATATGATTCTCTTTCTGTGTTGTTTGGGCTATTCCAATCCTTTGTATGTCAGTAAATGTTGTAGAAGTATCTTGTTGCTTTCTAGTCATTCGAAGTGCTGTGTATCAATAGATCAACTGTGGGACACTTTACTTCTTAACATATCTGAGCCTTAAAATCCAAACACATGATCCATCTCTCCTTTCATTTACTTGGTTGTGAATTTCTCCAGGCAATTCCTACTATGTATCATTTTACAACTTCACTCACATTTTCTTAAATTCACCTGTAAGTCGTTCATGTTTTGCATGAATTATGAATGACATTTTTGTTTAAAATTCTAATTGCTTGTTTTCACAATAGATAACTGTAACTGACTTTTGTTTACCAACCTCATATCCTGCAACCTTGCTTATCTCACCAGTAGTAGTTCTAGTAATTTTTTTAAAAGATACTTAAAGATTGTCCATGTAGATGGTTTATTTCATCTATGAATAAAGACAATTTTACTCCTTCCTTTCCACTTTGTATACTTGAAAATCTTGCCTTAATGCCTTAGTGAAGACTGCCAGTCCAGGGCTGATCAGGAGTGGTGAGAGATCTTAAGAGGAAAGCTTTCACCTTTTAACTCTGAAGTATGTTTTAGGTGACATTTATCAGGTTGAGGAGTCTCTCTTATTCCTGGTTTCCAGAGAACTTTTTTGAACATCTTTATTGGAGTATAATTGCTTTACAATGGTGTGTT
>NW_021159174.1:0-1126 GCF_002837175.3 Physeter macrocephalus | reverse complement strand
TCTTTTTGACAGCAATACATTGTAAGACATATTTTACACTGCAACACCATATATATATGCATATACACAGACATTTTATGAAGCAGTACTTACCCTTCCTTACTACTTGCTATGTGCTCTGATATTTTCTTTCTATTCTTTTCTCCCCCGTTTTTCAAGTGCTTCTTGCAACTTACTAATGCGTCTTGACCCACAGTTTGGAAAACAGACTTACACAGTAGGAAGATGAGGATAGCAAATTTGACTCTGCATTTCTTAGAAGGTTATCCGTTAGGGAGAAACAAAAGCATGTTTCTGAGTAGCCATAAATGAACGAAGAATGGGGGTGAGATGGCATGTCATGTAAACTTTTCATGGTGGCTTTGATGTTTGTTAAACTGCTATGAAGTTACCTTGGTCTTGCCTAACTGCAGTGTTGCTCTATAGCTAAGGAGACAGCTGTCTCAAGAGAAGCACCTAAGGGAATCTCTTGAGAAATCTGAATCAGCCATGCTACTCAAAATACAAGAAATGGGATCAGGGTGGAGGTGGAACGGAAACAGGTAGAGAGATTTTCTCTCCTTGTTTATGTTGGGAGAGTGAAACCAAAAGGGCAAAGCTAATGTTTTACTTACAAACCTATAGTTTTGCTTATTTCCTCTAGATTTATTAAATTCTTTAGTATTCCTCCATTAATATTCTTACTACAATTTTAAAAATTTTAGTGCAAAATAAGCAAGGATTCTGAGAAGTAAAGCTGTCACTGTTTGCAGATGACATGATACTATACATAGAGAATCCTAAGGATGCTACCAGAAAACTACTAGAGCTCATCAATGAATTTGGTAAAGTAGCAGGATACAAAATCAATGCACAGAAATCTCTGGCATTCTTATACACTAATGATGAAAAATCTGAGAGTGAAATTAAGAAAACACTCCCATTTACCATTGCAACAAAAAGAATAAAATATCTAGGAATAAACCTACCTAAGGAGACAAAAGACTTGTATACAGAAAACTATAAGACACTGATGAAAGAAATTAAAGATGATACAAATAGGTGGATAAATATACCATGTTCTTGGATTGGAAGATTCAATATTGTGAAAATGACTCTACTAACCAAAGCAATCTACAGATTCAAT
>NW_021159173.1:0-1127 GCF_002837175.3 Physeter macrocephalus | reverse complement strand
CTGCCCCCTTGACTTGGTTCTCAGAGGCCCCCTTGCACTTGACAACTTGGAAGATGGTATGGTTTAGCTAGTTCCTCAGGGCTGGGATACAGACAATCCTGAAGCTGGCAAGGCCTGCTTGCAGCAGATGTCAGAGCCCTCCACGTGGCCCGGGGAGAGCCTGGACAGTTAGGGCAGCAGGTCCAGGGGCGGATGATACAGGAGCCTGGGTCAGAGGCAGCGGGAGGTCATGAGGGGATGGGCTCTTCATGCAGCAATGGGGGGAGGCCCTCAAAGGCTGTGCTCTTAGGAGCATATGCCTGCAGCCCAGGCTTTGAGAGCCTGCTCCTAGAAGCTCTCCTGACAGCTAGGGCCTGTGAAATGGGTTCTTATCACTTTAGGGATGCACGAGGGATGGCCATCTCTTGGGCCCTGGGAGAAGGCTACTGGGGTATTCTCTCTCGGAAACCCTCAGTGCCCTGCTGTCTCTGCTGGCACACCTGTCATATACCTGGTCTACCCTCCTATTACGTCAGACCCGGCATTCTTATCACGGTGTTGGCACACGGGATGAGAGGGTGCAGCTAGGACTCGAGGAAGGGCAGGGTCCAGCCTCTGGCAAAGGAGGCTTTCCAGTCGCCCATACTCTACTGGTCCAACTTCTCCAAAGAGAGGCAGGGATGTGCCAAGGTCACACAGCTGGTGAGCGATGGTACAGGGATTTGAGTCTGAATAGTCTGACTTCAGAGTCGTGCCACATCCTGAGCAAACCAATGGATCAAAGGTTTCTGACTGCTCCTTGCTGTCCTGAACAGCCTGGGGCAGGGCGGCTACCTCAGCAAAACACACGGCCAGCAGGGTTCTTGGTGACCACCGTTTGTGGGAAGTCCCCCACATCACCACCCACCAAGCCCAAGAAGTCTGGCCCTTGGAGGCCAAGCTGAACCGGCACTGCAGAGAGGGTTACCTGAGAGGACCTGTGACACCCAGGGTTAATCCAGAACTTAGAGTTTTTAAAAAGCAAAGTTCTTTTCCTCTGGGTCTCCTTAAAAGAGACTCATTTCAGCATCATTTCTAACTCAAATAATTTTGGATGTCAATTGTGTGTCTTTAATGAGCCCAGAAATTTTCATAATTATCCTTTTTTT
>NW_021159172.1:0-1127 GCF_002837175.3 Physeter macrocephalus | reverse complement strand
CCTCCAGCCACCCCTAAGCCTTTAAGGTGTGCATACCAGAAGTAAGCCCACCTTGGGAAGGCAGACCTGGAAGCAGTCTCAAGGCTTTTGGGACAGAGTCCCAAGTACCAGCACATGCTGAGAAGAGAGTTACTTGTTCTTTTTCTAATTCATCACTCAGTGAGGAAAAACACAGGCAAAGGAGGACTAGAGCAGCAAGCCCTCTGAATTGTGAGGCCCAGGGCAGGGTCTTCTGTCCTCGCTTGGCTGGGTCTGAGGGCAGTACTGATGAAAACATATTTAGTATTTTGGAGATAGGTGGGAAAACTTCATAGAGAGAGGACAAATATGGATGGAAGATGATGGATGCTAAGGATGACCTTTGACTCTTTGCCCATGGCCAACTCTTACAGCTGTAGAAATCATAGAACATATACATCTTCTTTCCAAGAGTAGAAGGTAGCTTCAATGTTGATGAGATACTCTTAAAGAAATAGGGTACCGTATATCTTCTAGAAAGCTAATATCTCCAGATTGACATATTATAAGGAGCAGAACTAATGGGTTAAATGAATCAAGACAAAGCTTGCCTCAAATAATAAAATACACAAACTTGGCCCACATGAGAATGACTATGACAACTTAAAAGGGAAATTACTTCATTTTCAGATTTACATTGCCTTCCCATCGAAAGCAAGCACAAAATGACTGCTGTGATAAATTTAAGATAATTTACTTGTCTTGATTGGGTTATGAGTTAATTGATAGTTTAGGTAGAACTTCAGTTACAAAAGAATTTATTTTCATTTTTTAAGCTACATAGTTTTTACATATGAAGGAATTATTTATAATTATATGTGTTCCTATGTTTAATTCCACAGATATATAATGAAAGCTTTAATGTAAGGGACTACAACAAACTTCAGAATAAAAAGATAACTTTATTTTAATTAAATGTTATTTTTCACTGTCTGATATAGATAATTGTATACTTTGCTGGGATTTAGCTGTCATTTTAGTAGTGGATATGTTTGTAGAAAAGTATGAAATATATGTTGCCTCCCCACATACATGCACAATTGCTGAATTTGTTGGGATCATTTTGGAGAGAGGTTGGAGAATTTGTCTCCTTTTTTTTTTTTTTTTTT
>NW_021159171.1:0-1127 GCF_002837175.3 Physeter macrocephalus | reverse complement strand
AGAGAAGCCACCGCGATGAGAAGCCCGCGCACCGCAACAAAGAGTAGCCACCACTCGCTGCAACTAGAGAAAGCCTGCACGCAGCAATGATGGCCCAATGCAGCCAAAAATAAATAAATAAATAAATAAATTTTTAAAAAAAATCAGCTTTCTTCTGAATGGTACCCTCATGATTCAGTGTATTCCAGTCTTTATCATCTTAATATGAGACTTCACATTAGGAAGTAGAGAAACAAATTCATTGATATTTCAGGCTTTCTCTTCTAAGCTTTGTCTACAAGCAAAACACATCAATTCTGACAGCCCCAGGCCATTGTCACATGATTCCACTTAACTGCAAAGGCATCTAGGAAGTAAAGTCTACCTTCTATCCAGGAACAAGAAGACAAACTGATATCAGTAGCCACTAGTAAGGTTTACCACACTGTATCTATATTTGAGAGACCAAAGAAGAGGCTGTAGACAATCATGTACAGTAGCATTTGGTAAGAACCAAATGAAGAGAAAACAGAGCTGGAGCAGTTTATAGACTTACATGGGCTGAGATTGTCAGGGAGGCAGAGCTAAGCTGGACCTTGAGGGGTTCTCAGAGAAAGGAACAAGGCAGCTGAGCTGTCCTCAGGCCCACTCCAGGTGAGTGACGCAGCATGGCTTGTGTTTTAATAGTGCTAAATTATGTAAGCAAAATAAGTTGAGAAAAAGCTGGAGAATAGCAAAAACCCTATGTGGAGAGGCATGGGTGTAAGACTTGAGTATGCATGGTTTTCCTGGGAAAACCTTGAGGCACCATCTGTAGGACATTGATACTTTCCTGAAAAGTATTCCCAGTAAGCCAAGGGTGATGGTAAGGGCCACGTCATCCATCAATCTGTTTAGCCAACTCTTAGAGAATCTCAGCTTCCTTTTTAAAAAAAAGTTTAAGTCAGTTTTATTGGAGTATGTTATATCCAATAAAATTTACCCTTTTTCTGAGTAGAGCACTATGATTTTTAATAAATGCATACAGTTCTGTAACCACCAGCACAATGAAGATAGTGAACGTTTATATCACCTGGAAAAGTTTCCTTATGCTCCTCTGTAGTCAATATATTGTACTTTCTACACCCAGACTACCTCTTCTCATTTTT
>NW_021159170.1:851-1127 GCF_002837175.3 Physeter macrocephalus | reverse complement strand
ATATTTATGTGTATGTACATATACACCCACAATATGTAATTTTATTGACATTTTCCCTTGTATTATTATATACACATACTTTGGGTTTTTAAAACCCCTTATATAATAAAGGAAAAATATTTATTCAAAACTGTAAAATTATTTTTTAAGTTTATTGCCAACTCTAGACGTAATTACATGTAATCTTTCAGCATTTAGGAATTTTGAGTTTATAGTTAATAAATATATAATTATAATAATGTAATATATATAAAATTTCACAAAAGCCTTATAAAT
>NW_021159170.1:0-356 GCF_002837175.3 Physeter macrocephalus | reverse complement strand
TACCAGAAGTAGAATTTACCCTACGGGCATTTGGGAAAATGCCAAGTGACTAGACTGGACTGTTACATAATTGTTCCTGAAATTGAAGATGGACAAGCTCTAAATATATGTCTTATCATTATTTCTGTATTTCCCAATAACCTTCCTCATCATCATGTTAAGAGAAAACTTCACTCAACATGTGGTTCATAAGACAAATAAATTACATTCTTTGGAAACCTCTCTCCAGATCTGCTAACTTTCTGCGAGTGACAATAAATTTAAAATATTCAAATTAAAAAAAAAAAAAAACTTAAGCCAGCCTTGGTCAAAATAAAATGACACCTTTAAAATGCCACTGCACCAAAAGTGCAAGC
>NW_021159169.1:0-1127 GCF_002837175.3 Physeter macrocephalus | reverse complement strand
CCCTCTGCTGAGGGGCCTTCTTTGCCTTACATATGTAAGGGAGCAGCCTCCCCACTGTTCTTTGCTACACGGAGCATCAATCTTTATTTTCCCCTGGTCACCTATCACAGTCTGTATGTAGATCACTCCTGGCTTTGCCAGCTTTTCAGCCATTCTGTCTGCTAGAATGAGAGCCCCATAAGGACAGGGCCATTATTCTCAGGAAGTCTTGAGTCCTCAGAATCCAGAAGAGCACATGGCACAAAGCCTTGTATGATATGTATTTGTTCGAGGGATAAAAACATTTTTAGGTGGGCATTTGATTCCATTACAAGAATTTAAAGAACTGAAGAATTAGATTAACTTGTAGAAAACAAGAGCAAAAGCAAAACAGGCTTTCACTTTTAAATTGAGCAAGTTTTAGATGAATATAGACATTTTATGAAAATGAGACCTAAGTGTATAAGATCAAAAGTCTCCTGGTGTGGAGAGAGGCCAGACCGTGCTTCTCCGTGGTGCCGCCAGCAGGCTGGGCGTCCCCGAAGCCGTGGGATGAACACGACACGTGCTGTGGACAGAACTGTGTGCCTCCCAAGTTCAGACGTTGAAGCCCCACCTCCTTATGTGATGTCTTTGAAGACTTGGGCTTTGGGAGGTGATTAGGTTTAGGTGAGGCCACGAGTGTGATGGGATTAGTGTCCTTGTAAGTAAGAAGAGGCCGGAGAGCTTGTCTTCTCGCTCTCCACCACGTGAGGACACAATGAGGAGTTGGCTCTTCAAGCCAGGAAGGGACGCTCACCAGGACCCAACCTTGCTGGCACCCAGATCTTCGACTTTCAACCTCAGAACTGTGAGAAATAAGTGTTTGTTGCTTAAACTGCCCAGCCTATGGAATTCTTATGGTAGCCTGAGCCTTGTGAAGGTGGTAATTCTACGTGCTGATAATTCCTTAAAGATAAGAAAGTGCGTGCACCACCAGCTATAGCAGGGCCCCAGGGCCTCCCATGGGCCCACATGGCTCAGAGTTTGCTTGGTCAATCAAAATCAGATAAACAACAAGGTGCTACTGTATAACACAGGGAACTATATTCAATATCGTATAATAAACCTTGATGGAAACAAATATGAAAAAGAATATATATATATAT
>NW_021159168.1:0-1128 GCF_002837175.3 Physeter macrocephalus | reverse complement strand
GAAATTAACACAACATTGTAAATCAACTATACTTCAATAAAATTAAAAAACTAAAAATCAAGAAATATAAACAAACGTATTTGTTAGAGACATGAAGGAAACACCAAAAGAAGCTGCAAATGTAAAGAAAGCAGATCCCTCTAGTGAGAGGGAAACTGGAAATCAGGAATAGACACAGCTTTTTTAAAGACATAAGCCTTATAAAACTACTTGTATCTTCAACCAATGTTTATGCATAACTTTGATAACTTTGATAAAAATAAAAACTCTAAAAAAAGACATATCTTGCACTATTAAATAACAAGTTTGAAAATATCTCCAATGTTCTGTAGCAATGATTTTCATTTTTCTACATCCCCCTATATTGTCTACTTTGTAGATTATAATATGCTTTTCCATACATTCTATCTGTGGTAAAATTAATGCTAGTTCAAAATATAGATTTATCACACTTATGAAAATGGTAATTAACTAGTTCTGTAACCTTGAGCAAGTAATATAATTTCTCTGGACTTTCATTTCCTCATCTTTAAAATAAAGGTGTTGGAATAGATTATCTTAAATGTCCCTCCCAGTTCTACCATTCTGTGATATGCTATAAAATAAACTAACTCACTTTCCATTTAGGTTTGTCTCCAGTAACATGATATATATGGCTTCCTTTTATGGATGACTATGACCTTTAATGACCTTGAGATAGCTTCTCCAGATTCACATATTACAGCTAATAGATGTATGTGCATTCAGCTCCAATTGATATTACAGCATCTGGGGAAAGAAGAATTGGACCTGTGATCCAGTTGATATTTTGATATTTTTGATATTTTACAATCTCTGCTTTTAACAATCTATACCTAGCAAAAAAAATGTACTAAATGCTATTTTTGGTGCCACTCACTGTTAAAAGTCAGTTTCGATGAGGCTGTCTGTAAAAATAAATTTGAAAATAAAACCAAGATCATAGGGAAAATGTCTGTTTGTATTTCCTAGGGGTGAATCTGCCTGGAAGCGGTTCTTTCTCTCTCAAATCTGAAAAAGCAAATAAAAAACCCTTCTGTCATGCTGAGAAGAGAAAGTTAGGGGATCCTTAGGATGTGTGAGACAGAGCATCACTTAGATCAGATGTTT
>NW_021159167.1:0-1128 GCF_002837175.3 Physeter macrocephalus | reverse complement strand
CATCACATGATATGTTCGCAGTTTCAAGCTGTCTGAGTTGCGTCACGGTGCCCTAAGGTGTAGAAAGAGAAATAACGAATTAATTTCTACATGTCATCAGAAAGCCCTCCTACAAAATCTTAATGAGTGCTATCTTAAGGATGCCTTTTAATACCCCACTAATCATTTGGGGGGGTAGGTTTTGCTCTAGATTATGCCATAGCAAGATTCTCTTATAAATCAAAAGTAAAATTAGTTCAATTAATTCAGCTTATGTTTGGACGATCCTTGCAGAGTCTGTCTGGCCCAGTGGAAAGAACAGGGGTTCGCATTACCAAGGCCAGAATTCAGATCCACTAAATTGCCCAGTGACTTTAGGGATCTTTATCCTCCCCGTGCCCCACTTTGCTTACCTGTAAAGTGGGGACAATCATGCATGGGTCTTGTGATGATCAGAGATAAGATATGAACGGGATCTGGCACACAGTGGGCAACAAATAGTACCAGTTACCACATCACCGTTGCTAATAACCGGAATTAACAAGAGGAGGGAGTAGGTAACCAGCAGTACCTGGAATGCCTCAGTTTTTCTGTGGAAAGGAGGGCCCCTGAGAAATAAGTTCTGTTCCTTAGAAGGAGCCCTGCTTACGTAACTCTGTGTTCATCCAGCGACTCGGGTCCTCTCCGTATTGCAAAGACGCCATCGCCGCCCGAGGAGCCTTCACCCATCCCGAGCCCGACAGCTAGTCCCAATCACACGCTGGCACCTGCATCTCCTGCACCAGCCCGGCCTCGGTCACCCTCGCAGGTAGGAAGAGATCACGTGTATAATAATATTCGGGGCACTGGAAAAACGGGTGCTCAGATGACCGCACCTGGGATCATTCTACGGGGCGGAGACATTGACGAGAGTTTCCAGTCAGGCAGATTTTGAGGTGGGAGCCTTGGACATTGTGATCGTCACCGTGGAATCAGCTTCCTTCTCTTGCTTGGATTTTTATGTTTCCTCACACACCCTCTGCTTGAGTGTGTTGAGACGTCTTTCCACAATCTCAGCTTCCTCAGGCTCGCATGCTCTCCTTTTCTCAGAATCCTGTGCTTTTTTTTTTTTTTGTGGTACGCGGGCCTCCCTCTGTTGCGGCCTCTCCC
>NW_021159166.1:0-1129 GCF_002837175.3 Physeter macrocephalus | reverse complement strand
TGTTCACTTTTGACCATGTCAGAGGCTGTGCTCAGAAAACCATTCCCACTATTGGGAAGAAGCAGTGACTGTTTGAACGTAGTAGCAGCTCTCATTGTCAATTTCCAATGTTCACGCTACTCCAGACTACCTTTCTCAAGAAACGGAATTTGCTTCTCCTTTATTTGAGCCTCCAGCAGCTGCGAACTTACTTCGTTTGTAGCACCCATAATTCATTATTAAATTTACTAGCTTCTATATACACATGATGGAAATTCCCTGGGAAGCTGTCTTTTTGTTAGTATTATTATTTTCAATCCTAAAATCTGTCCAGGAACACAGTAGGTATCTAATAAATATCTGTTGAATTAATGAGTGATTTCATTAAATAAGTAAAAAGTAATAGGACTGGCAGACAAAAAATGGGGGGACCATGCTTGGGAAACTTTTTAATGGTCTACAATTCAAAAATCTTCACTTTAGTCTTACGGCTCTTACTGCAGGACCCTGTGAAACCTACAGACAGCATTGATCAATTGATACTGGAATTTGCATAAATCATTTCTGTTTTCTATTCTGTTTTTCATGGTGTCTCTTCTTTGGATCAGAACGATTTTTCTTCTGTGTATTATTGAGTGTTTATAAGTGTTTATATTATATGTGTAATATACTAAATAATTATATACAGAAGTATTGTATTAGGCACATAATTAAATACAAATATAATTTTGAAAAGAAAAACGTAAAATGTTATATCCTCCCATCTGGTAGACTGAGCTCCTCGATATTTCTAAAATATGTTAGTTTCTCCAATGAGAATGCCTTTCTTCCTAAGGAGACAGAAGTGCTTTAAAGCTACAATTCTGCCATTAAGCAAAGGACTTCTCACATGTTTTATATATATTAATAGACATTTAGATTACCAGTCGGTGTGGCTGATTCTGTCATGGAGCTTTTGAATTTCAGGGCAAAGTTAGTAAAATTAGCATTTTGTCACAACAGCACAAGCAAGGTGATCAAAATGCTCACGGTGTTAAATCTGCTTCTGCTGGTTCTGTAAGAGGAAATGAAGAGAACTCTCAGTTCAATGAAAATAAAATTGAAAAGTCATTTGCTCAGTTTTTTTTGTTTCTTTTCTTTTTCCCTTTTT
>NW_021159165.1:0-1129 GCF_002837175.3 Physeter macrocephalus | reverse complement strand
GTACAGCAGAAATTAACACAAATTGTAAATCAACTATACTTCAATAAAAAATTAAAAAAGAAAAAAGAAACAATGACAAAATATATCATTTTGCCTATTGACTATATTATCTCTAAATAATTATCATTAATAAAGATCTAGTAATTTTTAAGACACTGAACTGCTTGAAAATGTACTACCATGTATTTTTAGTAAGAAATAAATCAAAGCAATAGCTGGAGACTTCTCTCAGGTACTCAGAACATAGAGAGCTGGACAGGGTGCCAATTCCTAAGCTATAACAATGTTGAACATCATATATTTTTAGGGAAATAAAAATAATCCAAATAAGCACAATGAGATGCCAATTAAAATGAATAAACTAACCGTATCAAGTACCTGTAAGGACATGAAGCAACTGGAATTCTCCTACTTTGCTGCTGGGAATGCAAAATTCTATAGCAATTTGGGAAAATGGTTTTGTAATTTCTTACAAAATTAAACATATACCTACCACATGACTCTATAATCTCATTCCAGTGATTTATTTGAGAAAAATGTAAACTTATATTTACACAAAAAACCTGTGCTTAAATGTTTATAGCAACTCTATTTATATTCAACAAAATTTGGAAACAACACAGATTTTCTTCAATCACTGAATGGACAAACTATGATCCATCTATACATAGAAATGATTTTTAACAATAAAAAGGAAAGGCTGCTGATGCATACAACAACATGCATTTTGCTAACTGCAAGGAGCCAATCCCAAAAGACTCCAGGTTGTCTGATTCTATTTGTCTAGCATTCCAAAAATGGCAAAACTATGGGACAGAAAGCAGATTAGTGGTTGCCAGGGAAAGGGAATAGGGGCAATGGTTGGTTAAAATGGGATGCACAGGGCAATTTTTAATGTGATGAAATTATTCTGTATCATGCCTATCGTGAGGAACCCACAACTCTATTTGTCAAGCCCACAGAAGCGTATGGGACAAAAATCAAATTTTAATGAATGTAAATTAATAACTAGTGATAAAAATAATTGAAAAATAAATAAATAAAGCTGTAGTGCGGGAGACGAACACTCTCCATTCAAGTAAAGAATCAAACATGCAGGGCTTCCCTGGTGGCGCAGTGGTTGAGAGTC
>NW_021159164.1:0-1129 GCF_002837175.3 Physeter macrocephalus | reverse complement strand
GGGGAGGAGTAAAGGGGACTGAAAGGCGGCAATTGCCCAAGCATGCTCTTCCCTTCAGTCTCCCTCAGTGATGAAAAGGGACCTATGAGTTCCACAAGGCAGGCTGTGTACAGTAAGTTGGACTGTCTAGTTGCATCCTGCCTGCAGGGTACAGTTCCGTTCTGTCATGCTGCCCCTGGAGTCTAGCCTAAATGTTACAGCCTGCTCTTACAGTTCTCTAGGGGATTGAGAGAAGGGTCCAATCTCCAGCTGCCAAGTTAATAAGGAAGGAGCACTTGGTTGGGACTAGCCTGATGACGGTGACAGCAATTAGAGGTGTGCCCACAATGGGGAGGCAGATCTCAGGGCAGGAGTCAGTGCTACACATGCCAGGTTACCTGGTGGAGATTTTCCCTCCATGCTAAACCTTGGAGAATGGTGGAATGATTTTACTAAGAAAAACCAGGTAAGTTAGCTAACAGAGCACTTGTTTAGTTGACATTAAAAAAGCCACAACCAATCTACACTTGATGCCCGTGGCACTCAATGAAAACTTCTGTGGTTGTTTTTCTGAAGTACTAAAACATAGACTTTTGAAACGCAAGTGATAAACAGCTTTGAAGTTAAATGACTTACCATAGAAAGGCCACTATTATCTTTGTTTGTGAATGTGTCTCCACTAGCACAGTCAATGCCAAACAATGCACAGATGTCTCCGGCAAACACTTCCTCAATATCCTAAAGAAAGAATACAATACGATACTTGCAAGTAATACAAACCAGGACATCATAACTAAAAAGTAATTGCACAATAAACACATTGAACACAAACAAACGTGGCAGAGTCTCACCATGAATTCCACAAAGAAGGAATGAGACAGAATCAATGCAACACCAACAATCAACCACGGCAAGATATACCTTCAACAGGGCCCTTATTTAAACCACATCTCAACTGACAAGATTTTACTTTAAATGGAAACTATGAGCTATGGCATCTTTACTTGGAGGAGCTGCAGTACTGACAGAACACAGAGCCTCATGGTTCTAAAGTTATTTCTACAGAATTAAAAAGCATGTAGTATAGAATGGCTAAACAACAACAAGGTCTTACTGTATAGCACAGGGAACTATATTCAATATCCTGTGA
>NW_021159163.1:0-1129 GCF_002837175.3 Physeter macrocephalus | reverse complement strand
TTAAGGCTGTGGTCCTCAGGAGTTTCTCACTCAACACACTAACCCACATTCCATCTCCAGCAATTTTTTTAGTTATCATTTGTAGTAGTTTCTTAGGGCTGTCATAAAAAATTAACATTTGGTGACCTAAAATAATAGAAATTTATTCTCTCCCAATCCAGGAGGCTAAAAGTCTAAAATTAAGACAACAGCTTCTTGGTTCCTTTTGGAAGCTCTGAGGGAGAATCCATTCCATGCCTCTCTCCTAGATTCTGATGGCAGACTCCAATCCATGACAGTCCTTGGCTTAGAGCTGCATTGTTCCAATCTCTGCCTCTTTCTTTATATGGCCTTCTTTACTGTGTCTCTTCTGTCTCTCCCTATGAGGACATCAGTCATTAAACTTAGGGCATACCCTATCCCAGTATGACCTCATCATAACTGGATATCTGCAAACTATGTTTCCAAATGAGGTCACAGGTAATAGGGGTTAGGTGTTGAATATATCTTTTGAGGAGACTCAGTTCAACCCAGTACATTATTTAAGTTTTCCTACCAGTTGATGGCACTAGCTGCTTCTACTCCTAATAAGGTGATCTTGGTGGTAGCTCTCTGTTTGCCTATCTCTCCAGACTTTAGGGTGGCAGTTTACCTCATGATCTTAGCTGTCTTATGGGTAAAAGACAAGTTATTGGTTTCAGTTTTTTCAGCTTTTTTCTAACTGTAATACTGAAGTGACTATTTCCAAGTTTCTTAAATATAAGGACTGAAACCAAAAGTTTGTATCACCTTATTGATTAATCCATACTAAAGGCTCAGAAATAATTGTTGAATAAACAGAAAATAAATGAATAAATGTATGAATTATCTATTATTTTTAACATTATTCTATATAGATTTTTTTAAAGTCTATGTACTTTTACTTCAATAAGATCTCAAACCCTCTTCTCCATCTACTTTTTTCTTAGTTTTCATTAGATCTTAATAGCAAAAATATTCATATTATTCCCAGGTAAAGTATTTAAATGTTCAGTTTATCAATTTTTTTTCTGTAAAAATTGAGGATTGTTACTGACACAAATGTTTTCTAGTGATTTTTCTTTCTTTTTTGCTTAGTTGTTTTACTTTGATTTTTTTACTTTGTTTTCTT
>NW_021159162.1:0-1129 GCF_002837175.3 Physeter macrocephalus | reverse complement strand
TTGATTTATAGGATCTAACTTTTCTTATCCTTTTTGATGACCTTGACAGTGAGTTACGTTTCCTTCCCTTTAAACTGAATTTATGGGAAAATAATCATCCCTTGACAAAGGAGCTCAAACTGAAAGGAGAGTTGCCTCACATTTCATTTCCCTGATGAGCAAACAAGTTCCTGGAGAATTCCATGGAACCGTTACAAACCTTGACTAGGGAAATGTCATATAACTTCTCTTTTGCTAAATAGAAAATGCTTTTAGGGAGGGCTCACTGTAATTCTCTCATCTCTAATGTGCATCTCCAAGCCATGTTCACCCTCAAAAATATTTCTGCATTCTATAATTCTATTTTAAAAAGTCTAATATCACGACCAGCTTCTGAAGGATGCAGATTCACTGGGACACAGGGATCCAGCAATAAGAAACTTTTATTCAATGTTATGTCTCCTTGTTTTGGTCTACTCAATCTAAAGAACTTTACCTACGTTTCTAGAATGGAATGCACTATTTCCTTAACAGCAGGCTTACTTCATTCCCCTCTGTAAAATCGCACCCCCTTCTCTCTCCAGTCTACTCAGCCTGCTTTATATCTTCATAACCCTCATCTCCACCTGATGTATAAACATATTCCTTTGTTGATTTGCTACACTCCTCCTCACCCCCAGTTAGAATTGACTTGCTTATTAATTGCACTTGGCAAAAATGTGAAATGGCCCAATTAGAAATAAAGAATGTGTTGGACCTTTTTCTAATGTACTTTGAGATACTTGGTATAGAATGGAATCACCACAAAATTATTTGATAAATATGGTTTGACTCCAGGGTCAAGGTATGTTCTTGAGTCAGGGTCCTGGGTGCCTGCTGCCTGTTCCCCTGATCCCACCCTCACAAACGTTTGGAAAAATTCTCCTCCTCCCCTTCCTCAGCTCTCATGAATTCCTTTCCTCCATCTGTTTCCCCACTCCCTTCACTTTCCACATTTAAGAAGGAAGTTGAACTGAAAATTTTTTCCAAGCAGGAAAGACGCCTTCATCTTTATGCAGGTGAAAGAGGTAAAGATGGGATAGAAATTGGGCTGAAAATAACAGAATAGTCTTTGGATAATTCAGCAAAGAGGAATTTATAAGTACTTTCT
>NW_021159161.1:0-1129 GCF_002837175.3 Physeter macrocephalus | reverse complement strand
AGAGAGAAAGGAGCACAGTGAAGTGATTTTGACAATCTGAGATGCTTTTCTCCTCAAAGCATTTGTCTATTCATAAGTTGCATGGTGTCATGATGATTAGCCAAGCAGAAAGCATCAGATAAGAGGCTGAGAACTTAGGCAGGCTTCAGCCATCTCAGCATGGTAAGGAGAGGGAACCTGGGAATCTTAGGCTTGCATTTGTCATTTTGAGAGCTGTGCCCCAGAAATAAGGGCAAATATGAAAGAGACTCAGTGTTACAAAAATTGAAATCAGTTCAATCCCCATTTGGACTGCCTTGGAGAAGTAATTTGGGCTATAAATTTACAGTAGGTGACTGTTGCCCACTGACCTCTGGTTACAAAAATAAGCAGAGGCTCTAAGGCAGCCCTAGAAGGCAGCCCTTTGCAGGAATTCTGATAGAATGGCTGTGCTCGTCCCCAAGTTCAGCAGCACCTGCCCCTGTTTAGGTACCACTCGGAGTGTGATATAAAAAGAGGCTTTAAGATGTATATTTGTCCTCAAGGCATTTGCCATCTATGGGGTGGAGGAGTGGGGGTGGGGAGGGGAGGAGACCAACCAAAGAGTGTGACAAGTGCTATGAAAGAATGAATTAAAAAGATGTCCTGGGAGCTTAAGGGATGGGGCACCTAATCTACTCTTGAAGTATGTGTGTTGGGGGCAGGAGGGGAGAGGATTCCCCAAGAAAGTGACACCTCAGCTGAGTCCAAAGGACCAGTAGGATTTTCCCAGATGAAGAAGGTGAAGGGTATTAAAAGCAGGGGGAATAACATGTGCAAAGAAAAAGAGAGCATGACTTGTCCAGCAAACAGCAAGTAATTTCGTCTGAAGAACTTACACAGTACCATGAGGGGAGAATCAAGAGGGAAAGCTAGAGAGAGAGGCAGGAACCAGATCATGAACCGGAAGTTAAGGAGCACCTCAAGCCATGCTCAGCAATTTTAACAGTCTATTTGAAATGGTACACTTACCTAGGGCAGTGCAGCACAAGACCACATCACTTTGTTCCTTCTAGAAGCAGTGTTTATCTCATATGATGAACTCTAATTGCCAAGTGCACATGTCTTTTTTTTTTTTTTTTTTTTTTGCGGTACGCGGGCCTCTCACTGT
>NW_021159160.1:0-1130 GCF_002837175.3 Physeter macrocephalus | reverse complement strand
ATATATGTTCAAGGACTGAAAACAAGCATGGAAAAATAACAACAGGTGAAAAACTGGAAATGTGGGTGAAATTTTTCCGTGATATTTTCATGTCAGTGCGATAAAATGTTTTAAAAGCAAGCCCATGACAAACCATTTTTAGGTGTTTTGGTTTGTATCTTAAACACAACAGCTTACAGCTGCTATCTGTTGTAAACTAAAATTTCCTATTTGGTATTATTGCTAATTACCTTAAAGTGATTTTGAAAATGGGAGTATGAAGAAAAGAGTAGAAGGTGAGAGCAGATACAATGTATCACTTCAATAAAAATCAAGGAGAAGGGATTAATTACCTCCTCTAGCTTGCTGAATTCTTTATGCAAGTCTTCTTTCAGGCCAGAGCAGTCTTCCTTATTTTGCCTTCTAAGAAAGCTTAATAACAAAGGTGGTACCTAGACAGAGAGTAGTTTCTTAGTTTATCAGTGTGGCGCTAACTATACCAGCCCCCTCATATAAAAGCACCATAGAACCCTCATAGTCCCGGTGTCAGGATGTTCTAGAAACTTCAAAAGTACACCCATTCCTTTGCTCACAGAGGTCGGGTACTGATCTTAAAAACAGTTTTGTGGCCTTAGATGCTGTACTGGTCAGGATTTTATAAGCTGCAAATAAGAGAAGCCGATTGGTGGGCTTGGGTCAAAAATGTCCTAAAAGGACACTGAGTGGCTCATAGAATTGTTGAGAGGCTGAACAAACAGGTCTGGAACATTTCAGAATCATGCTGGGAACTAACCTGATGGGAAGCACCCACTGCCACCAGTGAACCGAGCACTAGATGCTACAGTCTGTGCCGCTGCCAGAAGTTGGACACTGAGGTAACCAATGCCACTCTGGAATTCAACCTGGCAACCACCGCAGCTCCTGAAAGCCAGGAGTTCTGCCACCAGCCACCCTCACCAGTAGAACCAGCGCCCCACACCAAGCCCATTTCCCCACATGGCTCATTTCTGAATTGAACTCTACCATGTGTGTGTCTGAGAGGAAGAGCCTAGGTCCAGACCTTGGCCCCAGCTGCAAAGGGAGCTGGGAAGGGGATTTTCCTGATTTCTGTCTTGGGGAGGGTATGAGAAGACAGTTCAAAGTGGTTGATG
>NW_021159159.1:0-1130 GCF_002837175.3 Physeter macrocephalus | reverse complement strand
CCGCAACGGGAGAGGCCACAACAGTGTGAGGCCCGCGTACCACAAAAACAAAAAACAAAAAACAAAAAACAAACAACAAAAAAACTCCAGGAGGCCAGGGGCTTTTGTCTTGTTGAGTTCACGGGCTGTATTGTACCTGGAACTGTTCCTGGCCCATAGTAGGTGTCAGTAACTATTTGTTGAACGAAGGAATGAGATTTCAGAGTGTATATATAGGTCCGTACATATCTTTTGCTTTTAGAAGTTATTCCACTGTGCCTTTTTCCAAAAAATAAAATGAGATCTAATTGACATATAACATACTAGTTTCAGGTGTTGTTGTGCTTTCTGTTTTAAAGAAAAGAGGGAACTTTCTCAGTACCAGCCACAGAAAGGACACAAGGAGGAGGGGATGTTCTCAGGGCATGTGTCTCCACTTGGCACTCGCCAGTTTCTCTGAGCCCTGCACACTGCTGGTGTAACCTTACCTCATTGTCTTGTCACAAAACAGCTTGCAGTCTAGAGTGTAAAGGTCAGATGAGCCATTTCTGCCCCACACTTCTTGGTGTAAGGAAGCACCAGATCAAAATCTAAACAGAGATCTGAGCCGCCAGGGCCATCTGTTTGGTTTCCTATTGTCTGGTGACACCTTCCTTGAGCAAGGCTTCCAGATACACCCAACACCTTTCTCCTGGGTATCGGCAGCATCCTTCAGGCCCATTAATTGTTCAAGACCCAGTTTCCATTCTTCCAGTTTTGGGCAATGCACAGGAACCTGAAGGGAGCTTGTAAAGAGATGCAAAAAACTCGACGACAATAATCTACGGCTAACTCAATCATCTCATGGCCAAGACAAAAATCTCACAGCTCCGAAATTCATCTGATCAATAAATATTCACTGAGAGACTATTATAGGGTAGTATCTTATAAATCTTTATGTAAGATGCATCACTTCGCCTTCAGCAATATAATGCCTAATGGGCAGAGTTGCCAGATTGAACATCAAAAATACAGGATGCTTTATTTGCCTTCAAATGGTTTGTATCAATCATTGCTCAAATTAAAGTGGCCACTATCTGCAAACAGAAAAAAAAAAAAATACAGGATGCCCAGTTACATTTGAATTTCAGGTAAACAATGACTGATTTTTT
>NW_021159158.1:0-1130 GCF_002837175.3 Physeter macrocephalus | reverse complement strand
TTGCTGCAACTAGAGAAAGCCCACGCACAGCAATGAAGACCCAACACAGACGAAAATAAATAAATAAATAAATAAAATTTATTTTTTAAAAAAAGTCTGTGTAGAAAAAAAAAGTCTGTGTAGGTTCTAGGCGAAAAGTTCTTTCAAATACTGTTTTAGTGCTTGGCCTCCAAAGTCGAGACGGCAAATGTTGGCAGTTGGCTGAGAAGAGAACCCGTCCGGCTGGGATATGGGCTGAGGCCAGAGATGATTCAGCACCCACGTTTCCTCTTCACAGCCTCAGTGCCAGCATCCTCCCTCATTCAGGGATGAAAATTTCAGTCTGTGGCCACTTCTTTTTGCCTTGCTTGCCTCATTCCATTTTGATATGGAATATTTTACCCAGGGAAACTAGCAACACTTAAAAATGTTTTCTGGGGCAAAGGTTAATCGGATACCTATACTTAATAATATTTAACCAATACATGCTTTTTTAAGTTGGTTGTATAAAAACCAGGGTGGCTGATGAAGCAGCCTATCCACTATCAGTGACCCATATTTAACACCGCATCTTTCTGACTCATGGTTAGAGAGGGAGGAGAAAACTGAGCTGGGCAGTTAGTACTCGGGTTGCTCCTCTTTAACTGGGTCAGGTCTGGGTTAAGCATTAAAAAGAAAAGGGATCATTTTGCCATAAGAATTTTTCAATCAAGCCAAATTTCCTATTCAGCTAACATACAAAAAGCTTTCAAGAAATAAGTCATTCAGTAATCATCCAATTATAGAGCCAGCAGGAAGTTCATCTAAACCAACCCCTATTTAACAGGTATGAAACTGACACCCTGGGAGGGAAATGCACGTGAGGCAGCCCCGCTAGGCCCTCAGGAACACAGATGCCAGGTCCGTGCTGTCTAATACAGCAGCCGCTGGCCACACTTGGTGATGGAGCACTTCGACTATGACCAGTCCAAACTGAATGTAACATGAAGGTAAACGTGCACTGGATTTTGATGACTTAATTTTTTTTTTAAATGTAAAGTATCTCATTAGTAACTTTTTATATTGATTACAAATGAAATGATGATAGTTTAGCTATATTGGGTTAAAGAGGACATATGAAAGTTAATTTCACCTGTTTCTTTTTAGTTTAA
>NW_021159157.1:0-1130 GCF_002837175.3 Physeter macrocephalus | reverse complement strand
GTGAGCCCATTAAGAGAAAATTCAGATCTGTAGGAATTGTGAAATTTGCACTCAAAGAAAGGTGTTGTCCCATGCTAGCTTATCTCTCTGGGTTCTTGTTTTTCTTTCGGTATTGATCTGATAATTCCTTATTATCCTGTTAGCTCTTTGATGCTTTTGAAGTGATTTATTAAACGAAAAAACTACCCAGCAATTTTTTTGCCAGTGGAGGGAGATTGGTTTGAAAACCTAGTTCATCATTACTGCAAACTGGCACTTCTTTAGTGGTTCTTTATCAAGGGTGTACATCCGAACCAAATAGCGACTTCTTTTTTAACCCCCAAAATACACATGCTTGGGTCCCACCACAGCAATTCTGATTCAGCATGTCTGTGGCATAAGACAGGTCTAGTCTTGAAAGTCTTCCTGGGTGATTCTGTTCTGTAAAATGATTGAAGTATCATTGTGAAACAAAATCAATCAATCTGTTACCTACCTACAAAGAAACAATACAGGCTATCCTAATTTATACAGTTAAAGCAGATTAAAATCAACAACTTACAGGAGGGGAGGGATAATTTAGGTTGCCTGGATTGCTTTGGGATCCAGTGTGAGCCAAAATCCAACCGACAGTTTATCCTAACTAGAGCAGGAGCTGTTGCAGTCAGTTCTCTACTCTGTACGTATTCTTCAGCAGGAAGAATAACAGGGTAAAGCGGGGTTTTAGGTACTTGGTTCCCAGTCCATTGTTTTTTCTATGGTTTCTCCCATGAGGTACAAACCAAATCATCAGTACCTTGAACATCTGTGGAAGCTTCTGGAGCACCACCCAGGGCTACAAGAGCTACATTTCCTGGCTTTGAAGCTTCTGCCGTTTATTCTATGATCCTTCTGCCACCAGGACACTGATTTAACAATAATCAAACGGCTCCATTCTTCCTGTTACTAATCATAATTTACTTCTGAAATACTTCAGTACAGTCAGTAATATATGTGTGTGCTCAAGTTTGCTTTCCATGTAGACCTGGTTGGTTATACAAGAGGAACCTTAGGGGGAGTCTGCCATCTAAAGTGGTCACTAAAAACACTTCAAATATTGCTCTATAAATATGAACCACAGGGCTTCCCTGGTGGCGCAGTGGTTGAGAGTC
>NW_021159156.1:0-1131 GCF_002837175.3 Physeter macrocephalus | reverse complement strand
ACAGGAAAAGGAGTGGGGCCAAGTGACACTTCTTTGTCCTCTTCTAGCCTCTTAGGTAATGGGCTCTGAAATGGAGAGAGACCACCTGAGAAGGGGCCCGGCCATCCTGAGTCTGCTGGGTTCCCTGAGGGGATGGCACGCACCCGCAGAGAGGAAGCCTCAGGGCTCCCAGATGTCTGTGTGCCGCTGAGGTAGGAGGTTGAGTGTAAGAAAGTTACAAGGTAAACGCCGTGACTAAACCTCAAAGCAGATGGCAGAGCTGGAACATTGTGCGTGAGGAGGGAGTCTGGTGATGATGAAAGCCAGGGCAGTGAGGAGCCCTCTTAGGCATCCCGGGCTTGCTGTGGTCAAGGTCAGAGCTCTGATAACAGGCACAGGGCGCCCTGGAGCCTTTCTGAACTGTTATTCACATCTGATGCGTCAGTGTACCCAAGATTCAGCACCTGAGCCAAGAGAGCTACAGGAATTATTGTTTACATTTTTCAGACGGGAAAAGCAAGTATGGACATCATTAGAATCATAGAGTCTTAGAAATGAAAGGAATCTTGGTTGTATATGTTACCAAAGGGATTTGCAATAGCTCACCATAAACAGAGAGACCCATATATACTGAAGCTGTTAACACAGACTGAAAAGGTGAAAGGGACAGAACAAAAGAGAGAGAGATAAACAAACCCAAACCCCAAACTCCTTTTTAAACCTGGCAGCAACTGGCGCTTTATACTTCCTAGCAACAAAGACAAAGGGAAACAAGTGACCTCAAAATCACCTAATCCAACCCCCTCATTTTAGGGATTAGGAAATGAAGGTCTATATTATTTTTAAAAGCTTTTCATCAGTGAAATGTGTTTCTGGAGTTTCTGTAGCTAAGCATGGAATTATTTCCACTTTAATGCTGCAGATTGATGTTTTTCAAATGGGCTTTCGCGTGAGGCACACCTGACCTCCCAGAAACCAATTACGCACCAGAGCAGTGCCGAATGCTGCATGAAAAGTTAACCTTCAAGGGGTTAGAACTGCTTCCACAACAAGAAAACAGTCCCTTTACGGGAGTACCGTGGTCCCAACCATCTGCAAGCCTCGTATTCTGGATGCCCTCTCCACTCCCTTCAGTTAGATTACTCCAAATCC
>NW_021159155.1:0-1131 GCF_002837175.3 Physeter macrocephalus | reverse complement strand
GACACAATTTACCTGGGGAATCAGGGAGTGACCAAAACCACAGCGCTCATTTTTCAAACTGAAAGGTGATCAGAGGAGGTTCTGGAAACTTCCTCATGAACATCAAAAAGTTCTCCTCTTTCTTGGCTGTATTTTTCACAAAAAAAGTAATTCCCTTTAGCTGTTTACTAAGAGGTTTTGCTGAATGACAACAGTAAGCCTTCTTGTGTTCACTCAGTCTCAGAGCTTGCATTAAATTCTAAAAACTCTCCTCATCTTTAGGTAAAAGAAGTAGAATTGTTTGAACCTAGATGCTACAGCTTACCAGGGTGATGATTCAGATTTCAAGTCTCAAGTGACTGCCCTTGGGTTGGAGGAGGTGGGGTGGAAATCAATTATTCCACCCTCAGGACTCTGAGGCAGCACTGCACCTGAACCGCCCCAAAGAGACGATAATCTATTCTATTTTGAAGTAGAAATACGTTGGGATGTATAGCGAAGAGCTAAAGTAGCGCTTAAGGCAAAAGTCTTTGATGAAAGTGCTCAAATGAGAAATGGATCATTAGGGTCAAGGGTTTTTAAATCCTGTCAACCACTCAATAGCTCAAAAAGAACTGTCTGACAGAGGCTTACAAACAGCTTTCCTGTACTAGTTGTTCTCATCTAAAGGCTTTGCATAAATCTCAGCTGAGTTTAACTGGAATGGAAGAAAAATGACTGGAAAACACACTGACAGAGAAAGCAGCTAAATCCTGGAATGACTGTTTGAAAAACAATTTGCAAGCACTCCCTGAAATAACTTGGATGAAGAAACACAAATTAACTCTCCATAGCATTTTGAATTATTTAAAATCAGCTATTTGCTACACAACAGGAATTTAAGAGCAAACAAGATATTGTTTCCAAATGACTCGTAAAATGTTTCAGTTCAAGTAGTTTGTTCAGGTCACTATTTAAAAACTACTCAATGAACTACTGAAAAGTAGAGAAATAAAGTTGTCAACTTAACTGTCTGTAAATCTTAACTTCTAAAACAATTTTAAACATTTCCTTTACAAAACTCTCCTCATGTAGTGGCTGGCAAATCAGATCCTAGAGTTTTTTTTTTTTTTTTGTAGTATGCGGGCCTCCCTCTGCTGTGGCCTCTCCCGT
>NW_021159154.1:0-1131 GCF_002837175.3 Physeter macrocephalus | reverse complement strand
CACTGCGCCACCAGGGAAGCCCTAAGGTTCATTTTTTTACTTTCACTCTATCTGTCATCAACTAAGGCCAAGGAGATATGTAGGACAAATTTTCGGATGTGGAAATGATGTTGTGGGAATAAACCAAGAAACAAGTTTTCTTGTTTTTGTTTTTATCCATATTTATTGAGATTGTCATGAAGGATTTAAAGGTACCACTGAAGATAGTAAATGTTCATGAAGAGAGAACAGGAGCTGAGTGTGAATAAAGTCCATTCACGAGAGCTGCTTTCATTTGACATAAGCCCCGTCTCTATCTCTGGAAGTGGAGCTGTATGAATTTTGTGCAGGATGGAAATGTTCTTTTCTTTCTGTTCTATTTCCATTTAGAGTGAAACTCAATAATACAATGTTACTTATTTTTACTGAAATACCACATTTTAACCTAGACAGTTTTTAAACATTAAGAATTTTGCCAAATAAATCATTTCTGTTTAATATTTACATTATTTCAACCCACACAAAACCCTCATACATGTAATAAATAGTTATTTTTTAAATCAAATAAGTGTATATTTTCCATTCAAAATACTGGCCACAGAAGTAATATTTGAATTGTGATGGGTGCCATATATTAAGAGGTTTGACAAAAAACGAAATTATTTTATAATTCTTATGACACACAAACCAACCAGAAATAAAAACAATATTTTTATTTAGAATATTATCCATTCAGCCTGAAGACTTTCCTTTTAGGGTTTTCCATTTTAGGTTTCTCACTACTTACCTCTGACTTTTGCTTTTCTATTTTTAAACTATCTTTCATTCCGTTAACGTATTTCAACATGTGATTATTTATCATTCATTTATTTATTTTAAATAGCAATATTTTATTCAAATCCTTTTTCCCTTTACCCTGTCATATGTAAATTGGATGAACTGTGTTTATCCATTTGCACTATTTTCTTTAGATCTGAGAATTAAAATATACATAAGCAACAGTGTAAGAAAGTATTCTAGCCTAAATGCAAAATTCATATTTTGATGCTGACCATTTATTTATCTAGCGATTTAGCACATCTAGTGACTGGCCCTGGGGTGCAGTGAGGTGGGATCTAGAGACATGGCATGCACACATGTCCACCTGGTCCC
>NW_021159153.1:0-1131 GCF_002837175.3 Physeter macrocephalus | reverse complement strand
GCAACGGCAGGCGGACGCGCAACCACTGCGCCACCAGGGAAGCCCCCAAACCTAGTTATTTTTAAATCAAATTTAATAATTTGTTTAAAGTAACAGCTTTCAGATTTGTCAATTTCCTTATTATTGGTTTATTTTTTCTTTCAGGGATGCCTGTTCTAATCTTTTGTTTTAGTGTGTAACCTTAGTATGCTTTTGCTTAGTATGTAACCTCTTCTTTTCCTAGCTTTTTAATAGTAGACACTGTAAAGTTTGATTTTCAATTCTTTTTCTTCTTGTCTATTATTAGCATTTGCAGTTCTGAATTTTCTACTAACCACTCCTTTGCTTGCACCCCACAAATATCAAAGTTTTAAATTTCATTTGGTTCAAATATTTCCTAATTTACCTTTTAATTAGTTTAAACGCTGGACTGAAGGTTTTAGCCAGTAAAGCAATGAAAGCATTGGAGGGGGGAAAGGAGAGGGAAGGAAAGAAATTTTAAAAAGATATATAAAAAATGGAAAATAGAACTGTGACTATTTACAAATGAATGATTTCATGTGTAGAAAATCCAATATACTCTAAGTTATTAGTATTGTAAAGTGACTATAGTAAATTGCAAGCTAACAAATCAATATATAAACTGAATTTTGGGAAATTTCTGGGGTGAGCTTCAGCATGTAAAATATTTGGGAGTCATCGCTCCCATAACAATAAGAAAAAGATAAAGTAAAAATCATCAACTTTTGTTGATCCAGCAGAGAACTAAAATTTCAGAGCATGCCAACTACCCTCAAATCTGGATATAGATTCATCCAGAGAAATATAGTACCTGAGATCTGCTTACTTGGCTCTACATAAATAAATAAGCAGAATTCAACAAGAAAGAAAGAAAGAAAGAAAGAAAGAAAAGAAGGAAGGAAGGAAGTTAAAATAAAATATTTTATTTTTATTCTTAATTGATCTAAGTAAAGTAATATTAACAATATATCAAGTAATTATAGTAGATTACAGTAATGTCGCATGGTGCAGGAGGGAGAAATTGAGCATATTTATATGATGCCTGTACTACACGGGAAGTGGTATTTTTAAAAGCAGTTAATGGACTTCCCTGGTGGTGCAGTGGTTATGAATCCGCCTGCCAATGCAGGG
>NW_021159152.1:0-1131 GCF_002837175.3 Physeter macrocephalus | reverse complement strand
TTGTACAACCATCACCACTATCTAGTTGCAGAGATTTTTCATCATCCCAAAAGGAAACCTTGTACCCATTAAGGAATCAATCCCTATTCCCCTCTCCCAGACCCTGGTAACCACTAGTCCTGTTTTCTGTCTCTGTGGATTTGCCCTTTCTGAGTATTTTATATTAATGGAATCATATGTACCTTTTGTGTCTGGCTTCTTTCACTTAGCATAATGTTTTCAGTGTTCATCCATGTAGTAGCACACACCAGCACTTCATTCTTTTTATAGCCAACGAATATTCCACTGTATGAATATGCCTTATTTTGTTTATCCATTCATCATTTGAGGGACTTTTGTGTTGTTTCCACCTTTCAGCTGTTGTGAATAGTGAACACCTGTGAACATGCGTATATAAGTTTTTGATTGAACAGTTACATTCGATTTTTTGGGATATATATTTAGAAGTGGAACTGCTGGTTAGATGGTCATTGTATGTTTAACTTATTAAGGAAACATGAAACTGTTTTCTACACTGGCTGTACAATCTTACATTCTTACCAGTGACGTATGAGAGTTCCAATTTCTCCACATCCTTGTCAACTCTTGTCATTTTCCACTTTTTAAAAAATTATATCTATCCTAGTAGATGTGAAGTGGTGTCTCATTGTGATTTTGATTTACATTTCCCTAATGACTAATGACATTGAGCCTCTTTTCCTGTGCTTGTTGACCATTCATATGTATTCTTTGGTGAAATATCTATTCAAGACATTTGCCCATTTGAAAAATTGGGCCGTTTGTCTTTTTATTGTTTAGTTTTACAGTTTCTTTACATATTTTGGATACAAGAGCCTTATCAGATACATAATTTGCAAATATTTTCTTTCATTCTGTGGCATTCTTTTCATTTTCTTGGTAGTGAATTTGATACGTAGAGGTTTTAAATTTTATGGGTGAAAGGTGTCAAAGGGTACAAAATTCTAGTTAAAAAAAAATAAGTCATGGGGCTATAACATACAGCATGGTGACTACAGTTAATAATACTGTATTGTATAACCAACAAGAACCTACTGTATAGCAAAGGGAACTATACTCAATACCTTGTAATAACCTATAATGGAAAAGAATCTAAAAGAGAATATATATATA
>NW_021159151.1:0-1132 GCF_002837175.3 Physeter macrocephalus | reverse complement strand
AATGCTACATAGCTATATACTCCAGCTCTCTTCCATTGACCCTGGTGTATAAAACAATTTGCTTATTGGAATCATGCAGAAGAGAAAGCCTTGCTTTTATGAACATGAGTCCTCCAGGTTTTCTTGAAGCTGAGACTTGTTTATCTCAGGCTAATGGACCCCGCATCTGCTGGTGCCGTGTCTCAGGAAGCTGCACATAGACAAGTGGGAGAAATATTGTGTGTGTGGAGGTGTCTTCAGGCCTGCTCATCCGTACCCCCAATTCAGTTATATTATTTTCAATGGCAGTTCTTCTGCGTAGTGGAACTTTGCACGTAAGTTACATTCAAGTTACAAACGTCAGATTGTGGTAAGAACCACGTTCATCTCTCTGTTTAAAACTGTGAGGACTTCCCCATGGACAGGTCACTAAGTCAGATTCTACTAACATCCACTTTCCATTTCATAGACTAGATCACTGAGCTCAACAACAAGTGAAAGCAAGTGAAAAGCTTATAATTTGCTTCTGTTAAGACTTTCTAATTTCCATGCTTAGGTTTCTGTATTTCTTTTCAGTTGAACGCTTGAAGCAACAATGCACTAGCAGTGATGAAAATCCTCTCAAAGCCTCAGGAGAGTTTTTCTCCCACTGGTTTAAATTTCCCTGTCAAAATTTCTCAGGTAATGTGATACTGAGAAAGAGTGTGTGAGAGAGAAAAAGTCGACCATTGTAGACAGGGCAGGGCAAAGACATTGCAATGGGGTCGTAAATCATGACACATCTTGGGATTCTAACCCATACAGACCTGTATCTCCATAGTGTTTTCTGCATCCAGCACATAAACACTAATTGTAATTTTTAAAATGATTTAAAAAATCACTGGAAAATACTGTCTTAGTTCAAGAAGACACCTCTAGTTTAACTACTTCCCTGCACCATTTTAGGATGACCAAGGTTTTATTTATTTATTTATTTGATTGAAGTATAGTTGATTTACAATGTTGTGTTAGTTTCTGCTGTACAGTAAGTGACTCAGATATACATATATATATATATACTTTTTAAAATATTCTTTTCCATTATGGTTTATCATAGAGTTTTGGATATAGTTCCCTGTGCTATACTGTAGGACCTTGTTGTTTATCCATTCTA
>NW_021159150.1:0-1132 GCF_002837175.3 Physeter macrocephalus | reverse complement strand
AAAGGCAAGAAACTCCCCATGTACCTGGGTAGGGCAAAAGAAAAAACAAAAAAGAGAAAAAAGAATAGGGATGGGACCTACACCTCTGAGAGGGAACTGTGAAGGAGGAAAAGTTTCCACACACTAGGGAGCCCTTTCACTGGTGGAGACAAGGGGTGGTCAGGGGGGAGGCTTCAGAGCCATGGAAGAGAGAGCAGCAACAGGGGTGTAGAGGGCAAAGAGGACAGATTCCCGCACAGAGGATCAGTGCCGACTAGCACTTGCCAGCCTGAGAGGCTTGTGTACACAACCGCCGGGACAGGCGGGGGCTGGGAGCTGAGGCCCTGGCTTCAGAGGTATGATCACAGGGAGAGGAATGGGGTTGGCTGTGTGAACATAGCCTGAAGGGGGCTAGTGCACCACAGCTAGCTGGGAGGGAGTCCGGAAAAAAGTCTGGACCTGCCTAAGAAGCAAGAGACCATTGTTTCAGGGTAGGCGAAGAAAGGGGATTCAGAGCACTGCCTAAATGAGCTCCAGAGACGGGCATGAGCTGCTGCTATCAGCACGGACCTCAGAGACAGGTATGTAATGCTGCTGCTGCCGCCACCAAGAATCCTGTGTGCAAGCACAGGTCACTATCAACACCTCCCCTCCCAGGAGCCTGGGCAGACTGCCACTGCCAGGGTCCCGTGATCCAAGGACAACTTCCACAGGAGAAACCACGGCATGCCTCAGGCTGCTGCAAAATCTCTCCAGCCTCTGCCACTGCAGGCTCACCTCACATTCTGTACCCCTCCCTCCCCTCATCCTGAATGAGCCAGAGCCCCGTAATCAGATGCTCCTTAACCCCCCTCTTGTCTGAGCGAAGAACAGATGCCAGAGGGCAACATACATGCAGAGGCAGGGCCAAAACCAAAGCTAAACACCAGAAGCTGTGGAACAAAGAAGAGAAAGGGAAATTTCTCCATGCAGGCTCAGGAGCAGTGAATTAAATCTCCACAATCAACTTGAGGTACCTTGCATCTGTGGAATACCTGAATGCACAACGAATCATCCCAAAATTGACTCAGTGGTCCATGGGAGCAACCGTAGACTTGGGGTCTGCTGTATGCGACTGACTAGTTTCTGATTTTTATGTTTATCTTAGCATTGG
>NW_021159149.1:0-1132 GCF_002837175.3 Physeter macrocephalus | reverse complement strand
TCCCAGTGTGCCCTCTCTGCTTGTATGGAGGCCCTCTTGGTACATTCCATTAGCCTTGAATCCACAGAGTTCTCCAAGTATTTTGGTCCTACATTAACCTGGGACATTCTCTTACATACTTAATGTTATGAAGATATTATACTGGGTGCCCTTCCATTTAAAAAGACATGAAATGGGTGTGCTTCCTTTTGTTCTTTGCCTCTGAGTCTGGCAATAACATAAAATAACTGGGTCTGGCTAAGCTTTTAATCTGCTCCTGCAAAGGGAGAAACACCTGGTAATGAGACAAGAAAAAAGGTCAAAGTTCTCCTGGAAAGATGTCCACTCAAGACAGCAATGCATTTCAAACTTGAACACCTTTTGGTGATTCCTCACTCCCATCATAAAAAACAAGCCCTGATATTTGTTTATCATCGTGTGGTAATAAGTAGTTTAAGGATTTTGTTTTATTCGCTCACTAAGAATTTGGTATAATATGGAAGTGGACCTGCTCAACGTCATTGCCTGAAAATCCACTGTTGCAGATAAACTCATCTGTTAAAACTGTTAAAATGAAAAATGGGCTTAATGGTTAATATCCTTACAGTTTTGATTTTGAGTTAGTAGGTATGCAACCAATCACATATATTTCTGAAATTTATGAGTAAAAACTGTTCTCCCTCTATGACTCAGTATTATGATCTTCCATATTTGCTATGGAAAGTATAATGGAAGAGTTACATCCTTTTCTGTATGATAAAGTCAGGGTACTGTGTTATATAGTAGGCCAGAAAACAGGGTGTATGGATTTGACTCCGAGTTCAGTCCCTAGCTATCTTTTTGACTTTGGGCAATTCCCTTAATCTTGGTCTCAGTTCCCTCTTCTGTAAAGTTGTATTCTCTGAGATATATTTTGCTGTAAAATTCTATTATTGAATTTTAAAACCACTAACCTTTTCAGTGAGTCTGATTTAGGAAAGTGATGATATAACGTTTGTTCAAACTGGTAAAGTTTTTAAGTGAAAAAGGTATTTAAACCTCCTTGTATTTGTTAGTTGAGCTATTTTTTTAGACATGCAAGTTCAAAATTTATATCTCTTTCCAACTCTATAGCCAGTGATTAAAAAGTACAATTTCTAGGGCTTCCCTGGTG
>NW_021159148.1:0-1133 GCF_002837175.3 Physeter macrocephalus | reverse complement strand
CCTTCCCAAACTCATTGACTCATCCTTGCCTGTCATCAGTCATATCCAGGCAGCCGCCATGTCTGGCCGATCCTTCCTTCAAGATGCATGAAATGTTTCTCTTAATCCAACCTTTCCTGCCTGCACCCTCCTCCAGCTAGGTGAGAGAAACACAATCCCGAATTACATTTTACTCATTGTTTTCAAGACAACAGAAAATAAAAACATTTCATCATTCTTGTTCGAGGGGGGAAAAGAAAAAAGTGGTAAGGCACTGGAGTGCCACTCCCCATGACCTGAACCACAATCCCCACGTGTGACAAAGTCTTTCCAGTGTTGATTCTAGCAATTAAAGAGTCATCAGTCTAAAGATGTTACCATGAAGTGTAAATACGCCCTAGGAAGGATCTGTCTTGTTTATATCTTTACTGCCTCTCTGAACAGCAGACATCTGCAAAACACGCGACAATGTCGGCTTTACAGATATGACTTGTTATTTTAAAACACCAATTCAAACACTAGAATACTACGTGGCTTTAAAAAAGAATGTGCATGCTCCCTATTCCCTGCATACTGATATGAAGCTCACTCTGATAGACTTATCGCTAAGTTAACAGAAAAGGCAAGGTACAGAACAGTGTGTTTAGTGCTGCCTTTCAATAAAACTGGGGGTGGAGATTTGTAATAAATGTACAGAAAACACTATGGATCCATAAGAAACTGACAGGGATGGTCTGAGCAGGGAAGGGGGTCGGGGCAATGTCCCAGACTAACGGGCAACAAGAATGGAAGAGAGATCTCTCACCCTACACTTGTTACGCTTTTAAAAAGTATGTGAATATATTACCTATTCAAAAATTTATTCTTAAAAAGACAACTGGGGACTTCCCTGGTAGTACAGTGGTTAAGTCTGCCTTCCAATGCAGGGCATGTGGATTCGATCCCTGGTCAGGGAGCTAGATCCCACATGCCGCAACTAAGGAGCCCTGGATTTTCCTTAATAATAACATATTGATGTGGTTCATTAATTGGAACAAATACGCCATATGAATGCAAGATGTAAATAATAGGCAAAACTGGAAGTGGGGCATATGGGAACTCTCTATACTACCTTCTCAATTTTTCTGTAACTAAAATTGTTTTACATGTTTAGG
>NW_021159147.1:0-1133 GCF_002837175.3 Physeter macrocephalus | reverse complement strand
AGCTACTGGATAACCCATTTCTTCTTATCCCATTCCATCACAGGTGAGACTCCTAGGCATTGTGATGCAGACCAGGGATTACCACCATCCTGCTTATCCTAGCAATAAGGTAAGTGATCCCATTCCAGAATCCCATCCTAATGATCTGCTTTCAAGGATCACTCTCATACCAAAGTCATATGTTATATTCCTCCTAAAACAGACCTTGAGACAAACATTTGGGTGCAAGTAGATGATTTGTGAACTAATCCCAGGAAGCAGGAGTAAGAGAGCAGGAAGAATGAGAGAGGGAAGAAAATGTAACACAAGGATATTATCAAGATTGCCATTGAGAATGTTTGGGAGTTGATTCCAGGACCAGCACCTCTTTACAAATGAGCAGGTGCTTCTCAGAACTGTCAGCCAGAAGGACTAGAGGCTAGATCATATGTCCACTATCCCTGGACCCATTGGTTGAGGACATTTCTTGTCTACACTTAGGGGGTACATTTGCATTTAGGCCTCGGGGGCTCCGACGGCCTAGAAAAGGACACTTTGTCAGTAAGTGGAGAGATGGGGCACTCATATGAGGTGAGTTGTTGTCGCTAAAAGGTGAGTCTGAGATTGAGGTGAACTGTCGACTACAGCTGTGGCTGAAATCCAAGATGGGCCTAGGGGAAGAGTTGCAGGGCACCACTAGAAGCATCAGCTACAGGTTCCAAAACACCAAACTTACCTGAACTTACCTTTATTTAAAATGTATAATTTTCTTCTTGGATATAAAGACAAGGTGGATGGTAAGCCACACTCAAGATTTCCAGAACTTTTTCATCAAAATTTTTAGTTTTAAAAGTCTTCCGAGAATGAGCAAAGGATAGACAATGGCTAAATCTATATCTTTGTAGTATGTTGTAATTATAATATGATTTCTAAAGGTTTCCTTTTATTTTATTTTATTTTTTTAATTTTTTTTTTGGCTGTGTTTGGTCTTCATTGCTACGTGCGGGCTTTCTCTAGTTGCAGATTCTTATTGCGGTGGCTTTTGTTGTGCAGCACGGGCTCTAGGCACGTGGGCTTCAGTAGTTGCAGCACACGGGCTCAGTTGTTGTGGCTTGCGGGCTCTAGAGTGCAGGCTCAGTAGTTGTGGCTCGCGG
>NW_021159146.1:0-1133 GCF_002837175.3 Physeter macrocephalus | reverse complement strand
TGCACCCGTGTTCTAATTCGGAAACAAGGCTGCAATGTATGGTCAAGCGGAAGATAGGAAAAGAGACAAAGGGAAGAAGTAAGACACCATTATAACATTATTCACAGGGATAAGTTCAGCTTCTAAAATGTATTCTCTCTCCAAAGATTAATATAGATCAAAATATATGGTTAATGTCTTTGTATATTATACATGAAAACTTATACCCGTGTAAACATTCTGTACAGCTGTAATCTACACACATCATTTGTTAGGCCAGTGACATGGGTTCAGTGCATCTAATAATTTATAGTAATTGTGTGATTTTCATGATATTTGATGTATAAAGTTTATGCTACATTTTCATAGGATTATACTTGGAGAATTCTAAGAACCATGCTCATCCAGCTTCAAATATTCTCCACACAAAAAGCAAATATTCCAAATGTAATTGAAAAAAAATCATCATGATTTAACAACCTTTGGTAACTGATCGTGTGTGGCTTGAACCATGTTTGCGCCCTAGGGACAATGCCCTTCTTCAAATGAGTCAGTACACGTTGGATGGAGAGCAGGTGGTGGATGGGGTCATTGCCCTCGTTCTTCACCACTGAGCTCGTATCCTGCGCGGTTCTCACCGCTGGGGGACGGGTGTGCTTCTCACTCCGTGGGACTTGCTTTGGCCAAGCAGATGTCGGCAGAGTAACACAAGTAGAAGCTCGAAGTGTGCCTGAAATGTCCTGCCATTGCCACGAGAACAGCAAGCCGCTACCCCCGGGTCCTGAAGGCCCTGGGGACGGAGACCTGGGAGCCTCCCGACCGAGCCTGCAGTGCAGAGCCAGGCCCAGACGGCTCATCCCCAGACATGTGGACAGAATAAATGCTTAGCGTTTTAAGCCGTAAAGTTAGCAGCTGGTTTATTGTCAGTATGACTGGGTCAATACTAAAACTATATAAGAAAATATTATTTACAAAACAGAAATAGAGTCACAGATGTAGAAAACAATCTTATGGCTACCAGGGTGTAAGGGGGGGGCAGGGATAAATTGGAAGACTGGGATTGACATACACCCACTACTATATATAAAATAGGTAACTAATAAGGATAGCACAGGGAACTCTACTCAATACTCTGTAATGACCTATATGGGAAA
>NW_021159145.1:0-1133 GCF_002837175.3 Physeter macrocephalus | reverse complement strand
AAAAAAAAAAAGTCCTTTGAAAACTACTGTGCTGTTTGGAGAGGATTTATATTTTGAAACTCTACATTTGTGTAATACATCATCTATATATTCGAAATTTTAAAACAAAGGTAAGTGATTATTTGTTATTTTCTTTTCATGATAATCTTCATTAACTCAAAATGTTACAATAAAAAGTCTTTATCATTTTGAATGCTGCTTAAGTATATAATCAAAATTGATGATATTTAGCTTCACTCTGTTAAAAATAGAATTAACATCAGATTCCATAATTCTGACATCCAATCCTCTTTAACAAAATTGCTAACTAAATAACAAGTGCTTAGACAAGGCAAGCACTGTTCTAAGAACTTTACATGTAGTAATTTATTGTTCACAACAACTCCATGATGTAGGTATTATTATTTTCCTTAATTCATAGATAAGAAAACTGAAGCACAGAGATGTTTAGTAACATGATTTGAGCTCAGACATACTGGCTCTAAGCAGCCATACTATTCTAACTCTCTCTATTAAAGATTAATCATAACGCAAATTAATTTACTTATAAAAATAAAATTATAAAAGTTACAACTATCACTTTGAGAAGTCCTCAGGAAAAATAATGAAAAATTCTTGATGAGGCTTTCGCTCATTATTTCTATAGAAATAAAGCTACCAAGAGAAAATGGAAGTCTTTTGTAGACAAATAGATTTTATAGTGCTAAACAATTTTCATAGAATTCAATTGCTTTTATTTGTTTATTAAATTTATTCTATTTGCTATTCAATTTGGTTTTATTGCAAGTTTGGAAAGACAATATAATGTACCAGAAAGAGAAGTTAAGAGCATAGTTTCTGGAATAATGACACCCTGGTTTGCATTCTGGTTTCTCCCTTAATAGCTGTGTCACATTGAGTAGCTGCATAGCCTCTACAAGCTTGATTTATAAAACGGGGATAATAATTTTATCTAACTCCCAACCGTGAAGGAAAAAAGCGAAATACGGTTTTTAAGAAGGCACTTAGCACAGAATCCAGCATATTAAAAGGTAAGTAATTTTATAACTTTTGTCAGTTATCTTATGTCCTCCTGATTAGACTCTTAACGTCTCACAAGATCAGCATACATATGCCCTATTGTCCCACCCCGT
>NW_021159143.1:0-1133 GCF_002837175.3 Physeter macrocephalus | reverse complement strand
AAAATAAGGAAATTTGGAACACAATTTTTAGTAAGAAGTGGTTGGCCCCTGTGTTCATAAAGCTTATAATCTAGAGAGATCGTTGTGACTATAGAGAAAGAATTTGAATGTATTAATTTTTTGAAAAGTCAATTTTAATACAGAGAAAAATAGAAGTAAATTGGAAACAGTTTTCTAGAGTATATGAATACTCTAATAAATTAAGGTAAAACACTCAGCATCATTTTATATAGATGTTTATATAATTGCTGATAGATACTTACTGAAGAATGAATGTTGACAAAAATTTATTAATGTTTTCAGTAGATAAGAAAAAGTGTGAACTGAATCTTTGTTAAATACCTTCATAAATATGCATTAAGTATGATTAAGAAGATTTCACATATTCCCTTCTGGTTGAAAAGAATCATTCTGGGAAATGCGTTTTGCTGGATCATATATATTTCATATATGTTCACTGGGATTTATATTGCAATTAAACTAAATTGAATAGTATTAAAGGATACAAAAAATCAGCAGATGTAAAAAGTTAAGGAAAAGAACAATTCGTGTTAATTTTTTTTTAAATGACACTAAAATGTCAGGTTTTTCCACTGAAATAAAGGGGATTTTCCTAATATTACTGAAATTTTTGGTGTAAGAACAACTCAGAAATAACAGGGAAGAAAAGTATTTCAACAGTGTGGCAGAACTTCTCAAGAGATGGGCTGCCTTCACTCTGGAGGTTTTAGGGAGGCAAAGAATACTTTTAGAAATTCATGGAACCATTTTGAACCATTGGGATTTCGGGTCAGGGACATTTATTGATAATGTGGGAACAGGGAGGAAAAGAGACAAATATTTACATTTAAGATCAAATTTATTACATGATATTACTACTTTAATATCTTTCAACTGTCACTTTAAAGAAAACACTACTTCTAATTAAATGAAAAGTATAGTTTCACACATTTTCCATTAGACTATTTGGTAGCTGTACTGTGAATTGACTGGTTATAGTGATTTTCTGAAAGGATAAGGACAGTTCCAACAAAGAAAACAGCTCACCTTCTCTGCAGACTATTGTACATTCAACGAAGGAAAGGTAGTTGGAAAGATTTAGAAGCTAGAGGGTTTTTTTTTTTTTTTTTTTT
>NW_021159142.1:0-1134 GCF_002837175.3 Physeter macrocephalus | reverse complement strand
GATGCAAGAGGGAGGAGATATGGGGATATATGTATATGTATACCTGATTCACTATGTTATAAAGCAGAAACTAACATACCATGGTAAAGCAAGTATATTCCAATAAAGATGTTAAAAAAAAAAAAGAATATTAACAGAACCGTTATTTGCAATAGCCCAAAACTGGAACAACCCAAAAGTCCACCTACAGCAGAAGGGAAAAACACGTGTGGTATGTTCATACAATGAAATACTATGCAGTGACAAGAATGAACAAACTTCCAAGTCACACAACATGTGGCTGAATCTCACGGACATGATCTTGACTGAAAGAAGCCAGACACAAAAGAAGTATACACTACATGATTCCATTTAGATAAAGTTCAAAGATAAATAGCCAAAATGAATATAAGGTGTTAGAAGTCAGGATGGCAGTTACCCTTAGGGGGGCATTGTGACTAGAAGGGAGTATGAGGGGACTTCCAGTGTGCTGAGAACATTCTGTTTCTTGACCTGAGTCCTGGTTACACAAGTGCTCGTTTTGCAAAAGTTCATAAGGTATATTCTTATGATTTGTTTACTTCCTTGAAGTATGTAGTTAGTTAATAAAAAATTTACTTAAAAAACCCCCAAAAATCAATCGATCCAATGCTTGCACCTAGAATCACCATGACTTTGGTAACTATAAACACAGATGGATGTAGGTACATAGTTTTAGTGACTCAAATGCCTTGAGCGTTGTTGCTGCCTGTTGCATGATTTTTCTGAAATGGTGAGCTCCTGGTAAAGTGCTGAAAAATAAAGCACACTCTTCCTGCAATTGTTGTGATTGTTGCATTTCTGATTGTTATACAAAGGGGCTTTTTTTCTGCATAAACATCCAGCGGGCATACAAGAAGCTGTGGAACACAGGGTGGTTCTTTCATGTGCAGGGCTGTCCTGTCCATTGCAGACCTACTGGCATCCCCCCACCCACCCTGCCGTCTGTGAAATGGGTATGATGGCAGTATCTAGCTTGTAAGACTGTTGTAAAGATTAAATAAGTTCTTTTCAATAAAGTGCTTGGAAGAGAGCCTGGCACACAGTGAGCACAAAGTAAGCGTTTAAATATTATTTTTGTCCTTCTGACCACTCCCACCCATTAAATGCCAATGG
>NW_021159141.1:0-1134 GCF_002837175.3 Physeter macrocephalus | reverse complement strand
GATTCACTTTGTTATAAAGCAGAAACTAACACACCATTGTAGAGCAATTTACTCCAATAAAGATGTTAAAAAAAAAAAGAGCCAGGTGCTTAAGGCCTCATTCTAAATATCATCTCTAAGCCTTAGCCTATATACCCATCTTAACTAGACTCTTTAAACTGGGAAATGGGAATCAATTAGTCTGTCTTTACCAATAAATCATTTCATCCTAATTCCTTACACTTTAGCAAGTTTATCTATAAAATGAGTAGGTTAGACTAAATCATTAATTTTCAGTCTGCATGCTCAGACTCATAGGAGACTTCCAAAAAGTAATACTGGGCTGGAAGTTACTTTTATTTCAAAAAGTTTATTTGTTACATCATCTAACTAAAATGTCAAATTTCTTTTTTTCTGAGTTGGAATTACAGTCCTATCTAACCATGATTTTCTCACGTTGACCAGAAATCCTGGTTGGCTTTTGTCAATAAAATTAGAAAACAAATAAATTATTACCTAATGCAGAGCAGGAAATCTTTCAAAATTTGGAGGCCATGGGAAACAAAATTAATTTAAAAGATCTTTGGCAAAGAAAAAAGTGCAAATCACAGAGCTAGGTCACCGAATTATTCTTTCAGCCAATATTTACTGTTTATTTACCTGTGCCAGGTTTTCCTCTAGGCCTTAGTATTACAGAATAACATTGAGAAGCCCACGGCCACAGTCCAATAAAGGGGATGATCTATTAGGTGCCTTCCAATTGTGGTATGGGAAGTCTGTTTATTTGTTAACGGGGAAGTTGGTTGTTGGTGGTGTGGTGTTTTAATCTATGATTTCCCCCTTAACTGTAGTTAGGATATAAGAAATTTTAAACTTCCTCACAAAGGGCACAATACCTCCTGCCCACTTTTCATAATGATGTCAGCTTTTATGCCATCACCAGGAATTCCTAGGTGTACATTTCAAAAATCTAGAGCTTATACCTCAAACACCAAGGAAATGGAGTATTGGGGTCCCTCATGAGGCTGCAGGCTACAAGCTAAAGCAAGGACTGGGGCAGTTCAGGATGACAAAGAGCCAGATTTTCTCTGTCTAGGCCTCAGTGCAAGTGACTCCTGAGGGAAATGAGTGATTCTTAGGTCCTAAATAGTATAA
>NW_021159140.1:0-1134 GCF_002837175.3 Physeter macrocephalus | reverse complement strand
CAAATCAAAACTACAGTGAGATATCATCTCACACTGGTCAGAATGGCCATCACCAAAAAATCTAAACACAATAAATGCTGGAGAGGGTGTGGAGAAAAGGGAACACTCTTGCACTGCTGGTGGGAATGTAAATTGATACAGCCACTATGGAGAACCGTATGGAGATTCCTTAAAAAACTAAAAATAGAACTACCATATGACCCAGCAATCCCACTACTCAGCATATACCCTGAGAAAAACCATAATTCAAAAAGAGACATGTACCACAGTGTTCATTGCAACACTGTTTACAATAGCCGGGATATGGAAGCAACCTAAGTGTCCATCTACAGATCAATGGATAAAGAAGATGTGGTACATATATACAATGGAATATTACTCAACCATAAAAAGAAATGAAATTGAACTATTTGTAGTGAGGTGGATGGATCTAGAGTCCGTCATACAGAGTGAAGTAAGTCAGAAATAGAAAAGCAAATACCGTACGCTAACACATATATATGGAATCTAAAAAAAAAAAGGTTCTAATGAACCTAGGGGCAGAACAGGAATAAAGACTCAGATGTAGAGAATGGACTTGAGGACACGGGGAGAGGGAAGGGTAAGCTAGGAGAAAGTGAGAGAGTGGCAATGACATATATACACTACCAAATGTGAAATAGATAGCTATTAGGAAGAAGCTGCATAGCACTGGGAGATCAGCTCGGTGCTTTGTGATGACAATGTAAATTGATACAGCCACTATGGAGAACCGTATGGAGATTCCTTAAAAAACTACAAAGAGAACTACCATATGACCCAGCAATCCCACTACTCAGCATATACCCTGAGAAAAACCATAATTCAAAAAGAGACATGTACCACAGTGTTCATTGCAACACTGTTTACAATAGCCGGGATATGGAAGCAACCTAAGTGTCCATCTACAGATCAATGGATAAAGAAGATGTGGTACATATATACAATGGAATATTACTCAACCATAAAAAGAAATGAAATTGAACTATTTGTAGTGAGGTGGATGGATCTAGAGTCCGTCATACAGAGTGAAGTAAGTCAGAAATAGAAAAGCAAATACCGTACGCTAACACATATATATGGAATCTAAAAAAAAAAAGGTTCTAATGAACCTAG
>NW_021159139.1:0-1134 GCF_002837175.3 Physeter macrocephalus | reverse complement strand
TGGATCATGGGCTTAGCTGCTGGGAATGAGGGGAGAAAATGGGGTAAGAGCTGGGTGTGAGGGTGCCTCTGCCAGTCCACTGATCTTTAGATGTACAGATGTGTGGAACCCTTCAGCATCCTGATGTGTCGGGCAAGGAATATTTGTTGAATTATGGATGTTTTACTGGTTGTAAATTGAAGGAGAGAGGCAAAGAGAGCATCTCATGATGCCATGATGCTGTCGTCACCACTCATAAATCTTTGAAAACAGAATAGACATTAATAGAATAGTCATTTCACAAGTCTATTTTTCATATTTAATATAGATATTTAGAGCTTATCCATTATCAATAACACTATATTACATTATATATTGCTATTATTCAATCACTGAGTTGAGTTCTTTCAGGAATATACTTCACTTTGGTTACCCCAGGAGTCTAGGAGATCTGAGAAAGTTATGAATTCATACTCTTAAACTCAATTCTGGCAGCATGACTTGGGCAGTTTGTGGAGACAATCTTACAGTCCTTTAAAATTATTATTGGCAACTTACTGCCTGCAAAATAATGTCCAGACTACTATCAAAGCATTCAAGTCCCTTATATATGGTCCCAACTAACTTTCCCTGCCTCATCCCTTGCCACTGCCCCATCCCTGAGCTCTTTGCAAGAATGCTACACCTCAGCCACGCTGGAGTACTCATCATTCCTATACTTACATACATACATACATCCCTTCTCTGTGTCTTTGCTTAAGTTCTTCCCACTGCCTGGAATACCCTTTACTCCATGTCCTACTAAGTAGGTGAGCTCCCACTTATCCTGCAAAGCATAAATTCTGGTTTAAATCTCCTTGCCTTTATGAATTTTTCCTGGATTTCCTGAACTCAAAACATAGATAATTTTTCCTCCACTATGTTCCCAAAGAACTTTGTTCTCACCTCTATCATAGCATAAGTTATACTGCTGTTCATCATGCTAGAAGGTGAGCTCCTTGAGAACCAGTCTTGTAGCATATTGATCTGAATATTTCCAGTCATGTGCACAGTGCCAGGCACATGGGAGGCACTCAGGAAATATTTGTCAAATAAATAAATGAATAGGGCTTCCCTGGTGGTGCAGTGGTTAAGAATCTGCCTGCCAATTCAGGA
>NW_021159138.1:0-1134 GCF_002837175.3 Physeter macrocephalus | reverse complement strand
TTAGAGTATGCAGGGATTGGATAGGACTAAATTTTAGGAGACCACACACCTAGTGATTTATCTTTTGTTTGCAACGTGTATTCCCAGCCCTGGTGAGGAAGAAAGTAAACCAGGTATTTGTCAAATTGACTTGATTCACCTGATTGTTTTTTCCTAGTTTTCCTAGGCATTGACTATTCTTAAAGTTAGGTAGGTAATACAGTATAGGAAACCAGTAAGTAAAAGCTTTCCAGAAGCTAATTTTTCAATGTCAATTCAAATTGCTCTGTTGAAGACTTAGGCAGTGATTGTATATCCCACATCTGCTATTATTTCTTTGCTTGCCTGTCTTTTATTTTCCACTTTGTACCTTTCTCTGCTAATGAATCATGTAAACAAAATGAAAGCAACATGAATTTGTTTTGTTCCAGGTTCCCAGGTTGGCCATTCATTTCAATTCAATGAATGAGTAGGTCAAGTCCGTAAAAAGAAATATCTAATTTTACTAAAAGACTGTCTTAGAAATCACCGTATAAAAACACACTTCAAAAAGGTAATGGATGCTTGATCCACTAGTTTGAGTGTCAGAACTATTGGACCATAGTGTACAAGAAAGTTTATATTAGGGTATTTCTGTTTCAGCATCACTGGAGAGAAAATATTTACATAAAGAAACACTTAAGTGAATATGGATTTATGCATTCTGTAATTCTGTTTAAAGGTGTTCAAATTCTTTCAATCCATATAAATTGCCATGTCTACTGTTTAAATTTTACTACCAGAACATGCAAAGCCCTTTACAAACTCCTGTTTTTTCCAAGCTCACCCCACCTTATACTTTATGAAATCTTACTTACCTTTCAAGACATAGCTCAGGTATCACATCCTCCAGCACATCTTCTGCAAACTAGAATGGATTGTCAATCTTGACATTTCATCTGTGACCCATTTGAATTCATCTCCCTTCTTTATACTCTTTAAATGCTTTATAAATATGTCTTTTCCTACTATACAGCCTTTAAGGTATTGCATCCTAACCTTTATCTAGTCATGGGTTTATTTGAGATAGCCATCCTTGAAGAGGATGCCTCTTTGAAGTGGATGCTTTAGCAATCAAAGCATAAGGCACTTGCATTACCCAAAAAAACCAAAAAA
>NW_021159137.1:0-1135 GCF_002837175.3 Physeter macrocephalus | reverse complement strand
GTTAAGGAAACAGCCCCTATACTAAGAGTTATCGAGACAGGATGCTACGTTTTGAATGCCTCGTTAGCATCTGCCGCAATGACTGGTTTCTTCTCTGATCTAGTAATATGACTTAATCTACTATCAGATTTACTAAGACCAAACCGTCCTCCTGCCGCTGCTATTAACTATTGCTGGTGATTATATTTTCCCTATACTGGTAGATGCTATTTGCTCTTATTTTACTTAGATTTTTGCATCTGCATTTGTGAGCACAATTGGTCCGTGGCTTTCTTTATTCGTGCATCCATCAGCTGAAAAGCTGTATCACAGCAGTTGAGGACATGGGTTCTAGAACTAGCTTGCTTGGATCCAAGCTCAGCTTTGCCGCAAACGAGCTATAGATTGCAGGCAGGATACCCCACCTCCTCGAGTATAAAGTGGAGATGAGAAAGTACCCTCCCCGGGGTTGCTATGAGGGTTAACCGGCTGCTGCCAGCACTCAGCCCGGCACCGGGCAGGCTCCGTGCAGGTAACTGTCATGACCAGAGTGAGGCTAGTCCTGGCAGGCCATCAGGCAGCTTCCTTCCTTCCTGAAGCCTCTGGAGCTGCCCACTCTTCAAAGCCACGAAGCTGCTGCCACCCGGTTCACACTCCAACCACCTGTCTGTCATCCATGCACACCGACCTTCTCAGATTGTCTACCTTGTCTGGGGTCCACTTTACTCATTTGTGTTCCTGCAGAAAATCCTCATTTCATCGAGATTTTCAAATGTGTTGCTATGGAACCTAGGATCCTCTTATTTAAATCGTCTCTGTATCTGAAGTGTCACCACCTCCTCAGTTCCTAACGCTGCAGACTTACGTGCCATTTGCTTATCAATTTTTAAAAATCAAGATAATTAAATCTAAGATCCAGGACCTCAATCCCGTTATATCTTTTAGTCACTTGATCTGCCAGGCAAAGCTCAAGTCTCCTACAATGACTGTGCTTCTCTCCAACCGCTTTCGGTGCATTCATTTCAGGGAATGTGTTACTTGGGAAAAGAAAGCATCATCATGATCGTGACCATCTTTTTTTTTTTTAAATTTTATTTATTTTTTTGCACAGCAGGTTCTTATTAGTTATCCATTTTATACATATTAGTGTATATAT
>NW_021159136.1:0-1135 GCF_002837175.3 Physeter macrocephalus | reverse complement strand
CCCTGCATTGGCAGGCGGACTCTCAACCACTGCACCACCAGGGAAGCCTGACAAAGCATATTGATATGTAGCATACCACTACATACTCAACAAAATGACCAAAATTAAAAAGACAATACCAAATGTTGATGAGGAAGTGGAGCATATAACACAGCTCTCTCCTAAGAACTAACATGAAAATCCTCTTTCCCAATCCTTTCAGTCCTACAGGGAAGGAGATAGTTTTAGGAGTATTCTAGTTGGCTGATGGTGAATCATATTTTAGAAGTTCCACAGAGGTAATGTGAATTACAACTCACTCTGCTATCTGTTGCCTTAGGATTTCAGCTGAAGGTTCCATTTTAGCATCCTATTATATTAGCTTTGTGACCCAAGGCCCTCTGTGAATAATATACTCTGTACTCCAGGGTCTGGCCAGAGAATAGAACTTTGATTTCTATTATCACAAGCTCACATAGAGAAATAGAATTCATAAGGGATTACATGAAGAAAATTCATTCGTTTCTTCAGCTATTTAAGTTTTCTTCTTTTCAGAATAAGCCAGTATATTAGAAGACTGTCCCCTTTCATTACTTTATTATGGTTCCTATTAAAATTTCCTTTACCAAATTTTGCTTTAGTGTTATCATACCAGTCATCATTGCGGGACATTATAAGAACGGCCATATGAAATTTCCCATTACATTTTTATTGGAAAAGTTACTGAGGCCCTACTGCTATAATGAATGTGTCCACTTACTGCAGACCCACGGGAGAAATTCATTGTGCATCTTAGTACCAGGAAAAGCTCTACTTCTGACATCCTAATTTGTTTTGATATTATGATACATGATCTTATAAACTGTTTGTTACCACCTTCATTCTTTTTTCTAGGCCAAGATACAGGAAAATATATTTTTGATATCTCTATATCTAGTATGTTTTGAGTATCATTAAGTAATATGTGGACATCATAAGAAAGAATATAAAGCAAAAGATATTTGGAAAATGGTTATATTACATATAATGGAGCAGAACTGTGTTAAAATAAGTAGATTAGATAATTTTCTATTGGCTATTACCATAGAGCCTTTGAATCTACTTTGTTTTTTTAAAATATTTATTTATTTATTATTTATTTATTTGGTTGCATGGG
>NW_021159135.1:0-1135 GCF_002837175.3 Physeter macrocephalus | reverse complement strand
TGACATTGTAAGATATAATTAATTCAATGATTAGTTAAATTTTAATAAAGCAAATGTGTCAATCTTTCCCAGTTCAACTAATTTTATGTGAAATGATCAGCAATATTTCATAAAAATCGCTACCCACTGAGGTCTGATATTTGGACAGAAATTGATAAATATACAAGAGTTTAAAGATGTGTTTATTTCGGAAAAAAGGCAAAACTACTGAATAGTATCTGAAACCATGAGGTCATTTTATATATTGTACTTGAGAATATTACAAAAATCAGGCAGTCTGCTTTCTCCGTGGTTCTAATATGCATATATTTCAGTTAACAACAGCTAAATTAAATAATGCCAGTCCCCAGCAACACAATTCAAATTTCAGTTACCATGGTATGTTAACTGGGGTAACTGGATAAAGTATAAACTTCACTGATACAGCTCTTCAGTTCACAAATCTCTGTGAATCACAGATGTACATTGTGATGAATGACCAGTCACATCACTTCTTTTCAAGTCTGTTGGTCACTGGTCACTGCACACCTGTTATGAAGCTCACACACAGGCAGCAAAGTGTTTAGTTTTTGCTGCCTCCTTGCCTCCCAGGCATAAGACCATGGGATATTTTACAAATAAAATAGGAAATTGGTAAACAATGATGGAAGAAGAGAAAAGAAATGAAAAGTGATAATGACAAAAGTGAAATTTGAATTGAACATACAGGAATTTACAGAAGAAACAGCTGAACGTTGACACTGCTGACATTCCAGAAACTCTAGATTTGCAGCTAGAGAAACTCAGTAAATGCCAACTTACCGAAGTAAATGAGGAAGTGGTTGTGACAAAAAAAGAGATGTCCCAGGGAAAGTGATAAAGTGATAATGTAAAAAAAATAAAAATAAAAACACTTGGAAATATACCATGACGTTGAAAATACACAGGGTTAAATATTAGAAGCTGTTCAAACTCAGGAAAGAGTACTATACTTTGCTAATGTATATGCAAGATATTGCTCTCTATTATAAGTTATACAAGAATACAATGTTCAGGACTTCCCTGGTGGCGCAGCGGTTGAGAGTCCGCCTACCGAGGCAGGGGACGCGGGTTCATGCCCCGGTCTGGGAAGATCCCACATGCTGCGGAGCGGCTG
>NW_021159134.1:0-1136 GCF_002837175.3 Physeter macrocephalus | reverse complement strand
GATCCTGCATGCCACACGGTGTGGCCAAAAAAAAAAAAAAAAAAAAAAAAAAAGGTATACAAAAGAAAACAGGGAGATTCTCCACTGACTAGAGGATAACAGAGGATCGTTGAAAAGAAAGAGCTCTTAGCGTAAGAAGTAGCCTTGCCGTTGAGTTTATCGGAGGCAAAGCAGGGCTAAGATTCACGAGTACACAAAAGGGTGGAATGCTGGGGGGCCCGGAGACACGGCATGAAGGTGTGCGTCAGTCAGCCATCAGCTCGGGTTTGCAAGCAGGGCCATCCAAAAATGAAATAGGAGAGAGATAGTATGAGGAGACAGACGGCCAGCCAGGATCAGGATGGACAAGGGCCACGGAGCCACTCACAGCGTCCACTAGGCAGTGATGCTACAGATGTGTCTGGAATGGAAACCACAGCTCCATGAAGAAAGGCTGCATCTACATCTGGGGCGGTAAGTATAGAAGAGGAGCCCAGAATCCCTTATTGTACAAGAAAGCACAGTAGCGTCCAAAGACCACTGGGGGGTTGGCAACAGGACACGCTAGCTAATAGGAAGGAGTCCCAGTGGTGAACCAGGAGCATTTTCAGCATCAAATAACGTTCGGAATGGATTCAAACAAACACACCAGCTCACTTCTCTCTCACTGCCTCCCCTACACTCCCTGGCTTCCACTGGAATGTGATTCCTCCCTGATTCTGGAAGCCTTTCTCCTCTTGTGTCTCCTGCTCCATCCTCCCCAAGGCAGAAATAAGTAAGTTTAGCTCTTAGTAGAAGCACCCAAAAGTATTCCAGTGGCCTTTGTCAAGAGTGAGAGTAAACCCACGGTCCCTGCCCGTAGGAGCCAATACTTGATTACAAGGCTTCCTATGAATGAGTCCCTGCTCCGTAAAGAGGCAGAAACCACCATAGGTGAAATGTCTGGGCAGGAAACAGAATTCAGCAGTTTGTCAAAGACATAAAATGTCAATGCTGAGGGTCCTCAGAGATGTTCAAACACCCCCCCCCACCTCACCTGACAGATGCTGAAACAAAGATGCTGAAAAAAAAGGCCCAGAGAAGGAAATAGCTGGTCCAGGACTAAAGAGTTATGTGGTGGCAGCACCTGGCCCAGGCTAGTATTCTTCCCATATCCA
>NW_021159133.1:0-1136 GCF_002837175.3 Physeter macrocephalus | reverse complement strand
CTCATTTGACCAGAGGATCAATACTTTTGCTGATCTACCTCAGTGAGGGAAATGTTCTAGGAATCTAGAAACAATGAGGTTTCTGGGTTCCTAGGACATTGACATTGACTTTCTGTAAGATGTTCTATGCCTTATGAGAAGTAGATGGTCCTGAGTTCCTCTCCCATCCTGGCTGGCAGAGCAGGTTGAGGAATTCCACAAAGCCCAAGGGTCAAGTGTGGAGGAAACATCCTAGAACTGAGTTCAGTGTTTTGGCCAGGAGATGGCAGCACTCGATCACGCAGCAGAGCTGTATTTCCCGGGTCCTTGTGGGTTGGAGCCTGAGCTGGGCAGCTTCCTAGAGGGCTTGGGAGGGAAAAAGAGACAGCAGTGATTGACTATGATGATCCTAAGGGATATCCTGGCTATACAACCCTGGATGGAGGCAGTTTTGGAGGAAAAACAATGGAGAATAAGCTAAAAAGAAAACGAATGTCAAGGAGAAAATGCAAAGCTGAAGTTTTTTAGCAGAAAGAACACCTCAGTGGGGGGCATAGACTCTGAAGGATAGAGCAGAGCAAAGGCCTCCAGAGAAGCGGAGTTGGCTCTTATGTAGCAATGGGACACACCTCAGTCAGTGGCTGGAGTGTCACATAGTGGAGAATATCTGTTTCAAAAGGACCTGTGCTTGAGCAGTTTGTTTCCTCTTCCAAAAACCAACATTTATGTTTTCCTCCTAAACACAGGAAAAACATGTGGCATCAGAAGGAATTCAGTGCATGGCTAAATGTGTCTTTTATGCGTCTACGTTGCAGGATGTTTACTGCATATAACTCTTCCCTAGACATGGCAGTTTTCTTGGCCTCTAGGGCTCATCTAATTTCCTCATGTGGGGAAGATTGTGCATAAAGCCCAGCAAATTAAACAATGTGAACATGAGACGGGGACCTTATGGGGAAACAGCAGAGAAGACCGCAGCTCAGTGGCATCCACCCTGCCCTTGTGCAGCTGAACTCACTGCTGTCCTCCACAGGCTCCTTTTAGTGCATTTTCAGTTTGCATAGTGACTCGTCTGTAGAACGTACTGCCAATCATGCAAACAAACCGTAGGGCTTCCCTGCTGGCGCAGTGGTTGAGAGTCCGCCTGCCGATGCAGG
>NW_021159132.1:0-1136 GCF_002837175.3 Physeter macrocephalus | reverse complement strand
GATGTGTTCAGAAACAGGAAAGTGTGACACGTACACAGGAAAAATGGCAGGTAATAGCAACTGCCTTTGAGGGGTCAAGATATTGGACTTAGCAGACACAGACTTCAAAGCATCCATTAAAAGTATGTTCAAAGAACTGAAGGAAACCATGTCTATAAACTTTAGGGAAAGTATGGTGACAATGTCTTGTCCAATGGAAAATATCAATGAAAAGATTCAAAGTTTAAAGAGAATCAAATGGAAGTACTGAAGTGGAGAAGTGCTATAACCAAAATGAAAAATTCACTAAGAAGGGCTCAGAAATAGATTTGAGATGGCAGAAGAAGGAATCGGTCAACTTGAAGTTAGATCAAGAGTGAGTACATAATCTGAAGAACAGAGAGAACAAAGAACAGAAAAACATAAACAGTCTCGTAGAAATGTCAGACATCATTAACATACCAACGTATGTGTAAAGGGAGTACCTGAGGAAGGAGGAGAGAGAGAAATAGGGAGAAAATATATTTGTTGAGCTTTCTGGTCATGTGATATTTTTCATCAAATTTGGAAGTTTTCAGCCATTATTTTTTTCAAACTCCAAGTAGGATAACACAGAGAGATCCATACCTAGATACATCATAATCACAAAGTCAAACACCAAAGATAAAGAGAACATCTTGAAAGCAGTTAAGAGAGAAATGAATCATCATGTTCAAGGGAACTCCAGGAAGATTAATAACTAACTTCTCATCAGAAACAATGGAGGCCAGAAGGCCGTGGGACAGCATACTCAAAATGTGAGTGTGCAATGGGAGACTGGAATTTGTGGACATTGTTCCCCAGGGATTTCTCATCATACATTTGTCTTTCTCTATCCTGTATGATTTCCTCATTATTCCCCACATTATCTCCTGATGGTTTCTGAATCTTTGTGGGGGAAATATTTTATTATTTCACTTAGTATAAATTTATCAAAGTTTTCAGAAATAGTCCTGGACTTTCCATCTCCTCTAGAATTAAGTATGTATTTTTGATTCTTGTTTCAGGTTGTGAGGACAGAGGTCTTTGTCATGGACATCTACTGTTATTTGGTCTGCATCTATTCCTTCTTGATGGTACATCTGATATTCTTTTTTGTTGTTTTTTTTTTTTTTTTT
>NW_021159131.1:0-1136 GCF_002837175.3 Physeter macrocephalus | reverse complement strand
GGACTCTCAACCACTGTACCACCAGGGAAGCCCCATAATTTTTAAAAGTTCTGCACCTTATAAAACCTTTTTCTGATTAACCAAAGACTGTTGGCTATCAGATAGAAGGGATTCTACTGCACATGTGTGTATAGAAAAAATATGGGGAGTCTTAACACCAAAATGTTTTAGTAGTTGTCTCTTGATAGCTATCATGATTTGTTTTTTCTTCAAACATTTATTTTTCAATTTTCCTAGAGTGAAAATGAATTACTTTGATCACAATTTAAAGTTATTTGAAACAAAAAAGGACCTCTCCAACCCCTCCCCCACAAAAGGTACTGGGCTTTTTGCCTAAATATGGGGTCATTGCCATTGTGGTTCCAATGTGGTGTGAGCTTGAGATGTTTGCTTCCATACCATTGGAATCTCCACCTATTCTGAGTTCTGATAGACACGGCTAAAGGTGAGACAATGCATCTTGAGTTTTTTTAAGTCTAGCAACTACACAAAGCTCATGATGAAAACAAGCATCCATTACAGCAGGCAAATTGTACTTAGTGCCCAACAAATGTTCAGAACCAGGGTGTGAACGATCATCCTTGTGAAGAATTGACATCTTGCACGATAGGTACTTCCAGGCCCTGCCCCAGCCCTCCAGGTATGCTTGGTTGGCAGCTTATTACAAGTAGGTCATACACTAACTTATACCATGTGTTAGTTAGTTAGTTATAAGTTAGTTATACACTAACTTATACCACATATATACCATGTGTTTGTCATTCAGCATATAAATATCAGTCCTTTTCCTAGCACATAGTAACTCTGTAAATAGTAAGTTTTCCTTTAGAAGATTATGGGAGGGGTGCATGTGATAACAATACATTTTGTTTAGATGATAAACTACATGACAGTGGTTTTTAGGTCTGTTTTCTGTATACCTTCTCAGGACTAAACACAGATTGAATCATGTTGGAACGAAATGCTATTTAATGTGATAGTGAAGTGTCTTCCATTTTGCATGAGTGCTTTCTGTCCATGGTGTAACATTGTGATGGCATATTCTTTCAAATTATATTTATATTCCCAGACCCAACTCCCTAATTTGCTTTTCTTTTCTAATGCCTTTTCTTCCCCTCTGAAGTCCATAGTATTTT
>NW_021159130.1:0-1136 GCF_002837175.3 Physeter macrocephalus | reverse complement strand
ATTGGGAGAGGGATCGCACTAGGCTTGTTTCCTTTTTTGAAAGCTCCATTCATTTGGCGTGGAAGCAAACTGATAAGCATGGTTGTGGCATTGTTTTAGTCTCTGCCCGCATGCTTCAGAGAAGACAATGAGTTTCTCGAAAGAAATCTTCTGCTTCCTCTTCCTAGCTGGAAGCTCATCCTGCACGGCTCTATAGCAAATGTGAACCTCAACGTGAGCACTAGCCTCGAAGTAACGCCCTGATTTGCCTTGCCTAACGGACCCGTGCAGGATCCCCCAAAGCCCATAGACGCGGTTCTGCTTTAGTCTGGCGGCAGGAGGCTTTTCGGTTCTCATTGCAACCTCGCGTCAGCCACCGTTCGGTCTCAGAACCCTCTGTACCTCCACGATGCTCTGGGCCTCTTAAGCCATAACCAGCCTCGTAAGCCCTGCAGCGAAGCCCGTGGTTTGCCAAGCGACGGGCCACACACTGCACTTTTCCTTGGGAATGCTAGATTTACTAAGCTCTGAAACAGCTTCGGAAACACAGTTCTAGAATCCCTAACTCGCCAAGGAACTCGGCACCCCCCTGCCCTAGGTGAGCTCATCTGAGAAAAACACTCTGCTCATATTTCCTTCAAACCCCTCTTATGCGAAATCACCATTTCCTCAAGGAGAGTGTCAGCGTGCGTTCCAAATTCAACAGAAGCTCAGTTCCTGGTGTAGCACTGCAGGCTTATGGAACATGCACAGCTCCCTGTGGCAAACTCCAGCATCCTTCGTTTAGGCAGTTCGCTACACGGAAAAGAGGACATAGAAAAAAGTAAATCAGCCAAGGGCCCTGTGGGTAACTTGTGTCTCTTAGGAATTGCTAGGCTCAACATGTCCTTAGGCTGAGAGTCAACCTGGCATTGGGAGAGGGATCGCACAAGGCTTGTTTCCTTTTTTGGAAGCTCCATTCATGTGGCGTGGAAGCAACGTGAAAAGCATGGTTGTGGCATGGTTTTAGTCTCTGCCCGCATGCTTCAGAGAAGACAATGAGTTTCTGGAAAGAAATCTTCTGCTTCCTCTTCCTAGCTGGAAGCTCATCCTGCACGGCTCTATAGTAAATGTGAACCTCAACGTGAGCAGTAGCCTCGAAGTAACGCCCTGATTTG
>NW_021159129.1:0-1136 GCF_002837175.3 Physeter macrocephalus | reverse complement strand
CCCTGCATCGGTAGGCGGACTCCCAACCACTGCGCCACCAGGGAAGCCCGCAGGACGGATTCTTTACCACTGGACCACCAGGGAAGTCCCAATCTGGCAATTCTTCAAGTGCCTAACTGTACAGGAACCATATGAGTCAGCAATTCCACTCCTAGGTGTATACCCAAGACAAATAAAAACATATGTCCACAGGAAAATCTGTACAAGAATGTTTATAGCAGCTTTTTCCCCCCATAACAGCAAAAAGGAAAAACAAGGCAAATGTCCATCACTGATAAATAGATAAATAAAACGTAGTCTATTCATACAGTGGAATATTATTCTGCCATAGAAAGGAAAGAAGCACTGACACATGGTACGAAATAGATAAATCTTGAAAACATTCTGCTGAGTGAAAAAAACCAGTCACAAAGGCTACATATTGTATGATCCCCCTTTTATGAAGTGTCCAGAATAGGCAAATATACACATACATAAAGTAGATTAGTGGTTGCCTAGGCTGGGGATGGGGTAACAGGTAAATGGGGAGTGAGTACTTATGGGTCTAGGGTTTCTTTTCAGGGTGATGAGAATGTTCTATGATGGATGGAGGAGATGGTTACACACCTCTGTAAAACCATGGAATTGTACATTTCAGATGGGCAAACTGTACGGTGCGTGACTCGTATCTCCAAAAGCAACTTCTGAGTCTCTGTGAGATAGACGGTAAGGTTGTGTCTCCTAAGAACCCAGCAGGTAGTGGGGAGCAGCCTTAAGGAGGGAGGCTGTGGGGATGAGTGGGGACTCTGGCCAGGGGCCTGGGAGGGACCCCAGGAGTGCCGGTTCAGGGCTCAGACGAGATCAGCATCCTAGCGCTTGCAGCCACAGCCGTCCTTGCAGGTACGTGGTCTCCCCCGCAGCTCCCAGCGGACAAGGTGGAGGTGCGTCCTCCTAGTTTCAGGCAGAAGCTCCAGCAACGCAGGTTTGCACTTCACTTGCTGAGAGCTGCGCGTCTCCTTCGGGAATGGCTGGTGGAGCCCGGCCTGGGGGCACCACATCCTGAGAACACAATCATGGCCTCCCCACGGTCCCCTGGGGGGGTGCACACCCGACTCTGCCCATCAGCCCAGATTCCTTCACAGTGATGATCAACATAG
>NW_021159128.1:0-1136 GCF_002837175.3 Physeter macrocephalus | reverse complement strand
GTTCTATAGGAGAAGTTCCACGTGTAGCTGTATTTCTGATGTATCTGTCGGCAGGCGGATTCTTAACCACTATGCCACCAGCGAAGTCCGAGCTATGTGTTTTCAATAGTCATTCTTTCACACATGATTTCATAAAGACCACCATCTTCTGATTTATGCCTAAAAGTGTTATTTATAACTAAAATTCCATTTGTAAATTGATGGCTGTGGCCCAATTTTTTTCATTTATAGAAACAACATTTTTGATCAAAAGTGTGACTTTTTTCTTATATTTCCAATTTAAATCTCCATGATTATATTCCCCAGCAATCATTATTATATCTACTATCATGCTAGTATTTTTATGTAATCATATATATCTACCATTGCATCTTTCTGGCAACAATAACTTTGTACAAGTAGACTAATTTTTTGGATGCTGTAATTGGTGATTATAGAAGTTAATGAAATATTCATATCATGGACAATATTAGTGACATTGATAAAAAGTCTCAAAAAATTGGATGTAAGATTTACATAGCTACCCTACTCATACAGAAGCATTAATATAATTATTATTAATTATGTATTGTATTATGTTAGCTATATATTTCCAGCTTTTTAACTGGTTATCTTGGAATAGCTCTCTCTTTAGAATGATGTTTAAAGTTTTATTGCTATATGCATTTTTATCATGTAGCAAAAGGATATTTCTATTCTGTGTTTTTGAAGATTTTTTTAACCTAGGAATGGGTGCTCAATATTACTAAATTCTTCTTCTTATTATTATTTTATCGAAGTATAGTTGATGCACAATGTTGTGTTAGTTTCTGGTGTACAGCAAAGTGATTCAGTTTTATATAACATAACTGAATTATATATATATATAATATATATATAATTCAGTTATTTGTATATATATATATCCTTTCTTGTATCCTTTTCCATTATGCTTTATTATAGGATATTGAACATAGTTCCCTGAGCTATTCATTAGGACCTTGTTGTTTATCTATTTTATATATAGTTGTTTGTATCCGCTAATCCCAAACTACTAATTTATCTTTTCCCCACTCCCTTTCACCTTTGTAACCATAAGTTTATGTTGTATGTCTGTGAGTCTGTTTCTGTTTTGTAAATAAGTTCACTTGTATCAT
>NW_021159127.1:0-1137 GCF_002837175.3 Physeter macrocephalus | reverse complement strand
TTCCGGTACCTTCTGAAAATGTCGCACTTTTGCTGTTTACACCGAAGCCTTTAATCTGTCCCAGACTGACGTCTGCGTACGCGCTGTCTGCTCCCAGTCTTCCCTGTGGAAGCAGCGGGCCCAGCCTTGTCCGTGAGTGGGCTGTTCTTCGCTCGCTGGCCTGCATTGCTTGCTGTCATGGATCAGGCCCCCCATGTGTGCCCACGTTGTGTTGGAGCTTTTGTGTGTCCCCATTGGTCAGCTTGTCTATCCTGGTGACACTGTCCCCTGTCTTCATCATAAGTTTTGATTGTTGCTGGTGTCTAGAAATGCAGTTGGCTTGTGTATATTCATTTTATATTTTGTATCCAGGAACTTTTCTTTCTACAGATGAGAAAACTTAAGAATGACAGAGGCTGTTAGAATGTACCCAAGGTCACTGCCAAAACAGTGGCAGGGTCAGAATTTTAACGACGGCCGTCACACTCCCCTGTCCCTGGTCTGAGCTTGCATGCACTGCCCCATGTTGATCTGCAGGAAACTAGGCTGGCTGCAGCATGAAGGGGCATCGGAGGGCGACTTGTAGGAAGGGTACAAGCTTGCGCCCACAGAGGTGTCAGGGGCAGCAGAGCCGTGGAAGTGAAGCCCACAGGCCGGGAGGCCTGGGTCCGAGCTCTGCATCCACGAAGCCAGTGGATGTGTGTAGCCAGACTGGGAGGGACTGGGACCTCCCGGGAGGGGCTGCTTGCTCAGAGGTGCCGGTGGGGACTTGGTGGGGGGTGCGGGGGCTGGTGGAGGAGAGAGCAGTTGCTGGGAGGAGGCCCTGCGGGAAGCGCCTCCCTTCCGGGCCTGGTGCCTGCTGCTGGGGAGGAAGGCAGGCACCAAGGCAAACAGTGCTTCAGTCTCGGTGTATAATGGAAGACTTCGGGCGGCCTTTCTCTTGTATTCTCGCTCACAGGGGCTATAAGTGTCATTTTTTAAAAAAAATTAATTTATTTTATTTATTTGTTCTTGGCTGCGTTGAGTTTTCGTAGCTGTGCGCGGGCTTCCTCTTGTTACGGCGAGCGGGGGCTACTCCTCGCTGAGGTGTGCGGGCATCTCACTGTGGTGGCTTCTCCTGTTGTGGAGCACGGGCTCTAGGCACGCGGGCTTCAGTAG
>NW_021159126.1:0-1137 GCF_002837175.3 Physeter macrocephalus | reverse complement strand
GGCCACAACAGTGAGAGGCCCGCGTAACGCAAAAAAAAAAACAACAAAAACCAAATTTATAAATAAATGTTTTGTTATTAAATTTGAAAATTCTTTTTTTTGAAAAACATGCAGATTTTGGCTTTGTCATTTGAAAATCTTAATTACATGACCATTGTCCAGATAATTACTAAAAGAACTATAGACTTGGCTAAAGTAAAAACATTAGAAACAAATTTTGTTTTACACTAAAATGATTACTTTTTAGTAATTTCAGAACTTTATGTTACAGTAGCTAAAAATAAAACAAAATTGCCTTGGAGAAACTGGTGTATCCATACTATACGATATGTTTTTAAAATAAAGATATGAAATTAGACAATGGCCACAGAGGTTAGTTTTTGGTACTGAAATAGTTAAAATAATATTTTTCATATAAACCTTTCAACCATGATATTGGTATATGAACCTGCTGTTAGGTCAGTTAAATGAACAAAAATTGGATAAAGCTTGTCTTCAGTAATTAATTCTTCTAACTGAGCAACATTGTTTTCAATCTCCCAATAAGATTTAGACATGCTGTTTTACTGGGTATAATATATATTGATTAAATTTAAGATAGAAAAATGTGAACAAATATAACAGTAATTAGAAAGCACAAAGTGTGACTCAGATAATTAAGAAAGTAAACATTTACGTTGTATTTAGTCCAAGGGAAAAATGTTTATGAGTAAAAGGGAAATGATGACAATTTCATCTGGTAAGAGAAAATTTCACTTCTGCCTAAAGGGCCCCAAAAAATTAAAGAAAGAGAGAGTGGGAAAGATATGGGGGAGGGGGAAGAAAGATGGGGAGGAAAGTACTCATAATGTATATTTTTCAGAGTAGCCTTCTGATTGTGCCCTTGTACAACTGTAACTATGATGGCAGAAATTTTTGAAATTCTCTGCAGTGGCAGTTTTCTGACAGGCTTATGGGGTAGATGAAGCCTTTCAACACCTACTTCCTCTAAGAAGAAGGCCCCGATTTAGAGAATACTTCTGCCATTGCAACAGGAAAAGAACTGTGTTAATTTTGGCTATATTGATCACCTCAGTTAACAGTAGAGAGTAAACTACAATTAAACTGCAAAATTTTATCCTCTATGACAGTGTTAAT
>NW_021159125.1:0-1137 GCF_002837175.3 Physeter macrocephalus | reverse complement strand
CCTCTTCACTTGATTGTGACAAACTTAAGCGCAGGGTTCATGCTCTTTCTCATTCATTAACATTCCCTATTTAATTAATTAGATGTTGTTGGGAGGAGTGAACACAATAATAAATTTATTGAGAATTCAACTTGAAATGGCAAACTTAAAAATTTTCAACAGTCTTTCCCCATATTCTATGGTTTCCTTCAAGAGTACATGGGTCCATAAAATTAACATCAATGTGGGAAAATAGGAACTAATGTTCTTTAATCTAGTATAAGGTATTTGAGGTACTGCCGTTATGGAAAGCAGTATGGAGGCTCCTTAAAAAATTAAAAATAGAACTACCACTGATCCCACGATCCCGCTTCTGGGTATATATCTAAAAGAATTGAAATCAAGATCTCAAAGAGATATCTGCACTCCTATGTTTATTGGAGCATTATTCACAATGGCCAAGATGTGAAAACAAGCTTAATGTCCATTGATGGATAAATGGATAAAGAAAATGTTGTATATTCATACAACGGAATATTATTGCTTAAATAAGAAGGAAACCTTAAAAATAAGAATTAAACCTTAAAAAAGAAGGAAATGCTAGAATCAGAGACAACATGGAAATGCTGGAATATGAGACAACATGGATAAACCTTGAGGGCATTATGCTAAGTGAAAGAAGCCAGTCACAAAAAGACAAATATTGTATGGTTCCATTTATATGAAGTATCTAAAACAGTCAAATTCATGGAAGCAAAGAACATAATGGAATTGTTTCTGACAACCATTTGTAGACAGAAAATGCATGGAAGAGAAATCTACTAGGGGGAAAGGCGAGTCTAGTTATACCTCAAAGATAGGCCCAAGATTTGGTGGGAAAGGGCTCGTTAGGCCACAGCAAATGGCTCAAACTGGAACCCTCTCTTAACCCAGCCCAAACTCAAGGATCCCTTGCCTACCCCGCATACAGATAATAATTGATGCCCATACTTGATCCTTCTACCTTCCCCATAGAGGTAAGCCCAGCAATGTGGGTGGTTTCCAACTTTGGAACCCAGGACTACACAGAGCAGATGTTCTCATGGGCACCAAAAGTGAGGACAGAGTCCCAGGGTTGTGTCAGTACATGGCTTTGTGCTGTGCAGTGTCTGTGTGCTC
>NW_021159124.1:0-1137 GCF_002837175.3 Physeter macrocephalus | reverse complement strand
ATGAAAAAGGGGTTAAATGCTCACACAAACTATTAAAGGCTTTTGAATGAATAAATTACTGCCCCAGGCCAAAGAATTTTTTCAATTGATTATTGTATGTGAAACAGAACCTGATATGGACAATTAAGAGCGTCTATGTAACAGACAGACTTCAGTCATGTTAATAGAGCATTTGGCCGGAGGAGAAGATGAGAGAGTGAGGTCAAGGCTGCTCATCTTTTTTCCTCACTTTGAAGCTCAGAATCTTGACTCCGACATACAACTTGCCAAGATACCATGATACCAAGCACTTAAAATGTTTTTTAGGACTTTATAAAGATGGTAAAGGGATCTGAAGCCATCGCAGATTCTAGAATGAGAATGATATTCATTTTAATAACAAGTATTTTGAACACAAATATAAACAATCCTGGGTAGGATCTGCTTTACATTTCTAGTTCCTCCTCGCCAAGGAACAGTCTATATCTCTACCACTCACATGAAGGGAATCCCTTCCACTCCCTCTTTTCTCCCCGCTCTGTGTTGGCTGTTCTTAGCTCACACTGCTCTGTGCTGGGTTCCTTTTCTTGTTTCAAAATACTTACTACCATTTTCACATTACTTTCAGTCTTTACTAAAAGACCCCAAGTTTACGTTAAGGACTCCCTATTATTTGGTTTGAAGACTAGTGCACTGTACCACTACCAGGTAACAGCACATGGAAAAGCAGTAACCGAGGGCTGTTACTGTTTAACTATCACTTGCTGTTTTATGGACAATGCTTTGCTGGTCTTCTCCTGAGCAACCAACCCAAAGATCAGCAATCTATAGCCAGCAGGGAAAATCCAGCCAACAGCCTGTATTTGTAGGATGCCAGTAACTAAGGATGATTTTTACAGGAAAACATGTGCAATCAATTGGATGATAAGAGAACAGTGAGGTTGAAGCTCAAGTAAAATGTTACACCAAAAAAAAGATCCATTATTTTCATTAGTAGACTTGCATTACAAAAATTATACTCAATTATTATTATATATTTAATTATGTGAATAAAAGTGTGGAAATTTGTTTTCTCTTTGCTATATAGGTACCTACTAATTATACTCGATTTGGTCTGTTGGCCCACAAAGCCTAAAATATTGATGATCTGGTCTTTTA
>NW_021159123.1:0-1137 GCF_002837175.3 Physeter macrocephalus | reverse complement strand
GGATCCCCACCCATGGTGCACCCAGGATTAGGCCCTGCCCGTTGGAAGGCCCCTGGGAGATACACGCCCCCCTCCCTTCCTGAAAAAGACCTCCTAGAGCAGAGCATTGATATCAAGATGCAAAGGTAAACAAACAAGAAGGTCCCCAAGGTAAACAAACCTCCCCATAAGAAATCGGAGGAATTAATTTCAAGAGGGAGAAGCATGACCTTCTGAGAAGGTGCCTAGCAGAAGGGGGTCGGCGCCAGCGCCCCCCGCTCAGCCACTGACAGCACCTCCCCAACAAAGACCCGCCATCGACCACCTTAAAGGGACCATGGTGAGAGAGGCGACCACGGGAGGGTGATGGAGACCTTCCTGACACCCGCCACTATGCGGGGGCCCTGCTAAGCTGTCTGGTCATCTGATTCCTGAACGAGAGAAACCATCATCAAAGTCCTGGTTGGGTCTGTCACACAACCGCTTCTCACACTTCACTCCCAGAAGCCTCAGGTACCTCTTAAAGGACACACAAGAAACTGGCCACAGGGCTGGGACCAGGGAAGGAAAATGAATTTTCCCTGTTTACTCCTTTGTACTGATTGGATTTTTACCGTGTGCAGGCAGAACTGAAAACAAAAAGGCTGAAAACACTGTAAGTTCACAAATACACCGAGAGTGTGGCCCGGGGAAGGTGAGGCCCCTGTGGTCCCAGAGCTGGCGGTGGCCTTGGGCTGTCCCATCCCGGCCGAGGGTCAGTGAGCGGGCCAGCTGGAGCGATAAGGGAAGCTGAGTAGCATCTCGAGGTATTATCACCCCAGCCGGTGCAGGGGCTTTCTCTCTCACTTTCCTGTCAGCCGCCCTTGGCCTTGGAAGCCGAGCTGGGGGGCGGTTATCGATCAAGCCTGGCTCTCAGCAAGGTTTTCCTCTCCGAAGAGGTTTCAGCTTTCCTCCTGCAGCTATTTTTAGGGGCCTGGCCTCCACAGCGGGGGCCTCAGTGGAGCCCACGTGCTGCCCGCACAGAACCCAGGCAGGGCCCTCCTGGGGGCAGGCGGCTGGGGCATGCGGGGGGGACAGGCAGGCTCGTTCACAGTGCTGCTGGTCTGAGGTAGCGAGGAGGGCTGAGTGTCTCCCCCCAACCCCTCCGGATCCTTCCTG
>NW_021159122.1:0-1137 GCF_002837175.3 Physeter macrocephalus | reverse complement strand
ATGTGGGATCTTCCCGGACCAGGGCTCAAACCCCTGTCCCCTGCATTGGCGGGCAGATTCTTAACCACTGCACCACCAGGGAAGCCCGATCTAGCAAACACTTTCTGTGTGCCAGGGGCCTCTGCCATGATGAACTTACATGGTCGTGTTTGAACCAAGCAATAAGCAGAGTGCAAGTAAACAAGATAAATAGAAGGGCTGTAGAGGGACTGGGGGAAGGGAGGGAGTTGTTGAGGTAGGTGTAATCCAGGAGGACCTCCTGCAAAGGTGCCATTAAACTGAATTCTGAAGATTGAGAACTAGCCAGCTGGGCAAAGATGGCCTGTCCAGCAAACATTTGGGTGGTGACTACCAGAAAAGGAGAACCAGAAGCCCTGATGGAGCCTGAAATGAGCATAGTGGGCCCAAGAATGCTAGGAGGCTGGGAGGCTGAATGGTGTGGTGGTGAGTGGGTTCTGAGCGCTTGTTTGCCGGCTTCAGATCCAAGTCTAGTTTACTAGTTACTTAGCCTGGGACTAGTTACTAACCTTTTCTAACTGCAGCTTTCTCATCTGTCAAAAGGTAGTGATCATAGGGCTGATCTAACAGCATTTGGGGGAGTGTTAAATAGATAATGCTTATGAAACAATTAGCACAGCAAATAATAAGTGTGAGTTTCTATTCTTATTATTGCTATTTTTACTACTAAAAGTAAGGGAAATAGAAGGTGAGCAGGGGATCCTACTAGCTGGTAGTTATCCTGGATCAGGGGTTGGCAAACCTTTTTTGTAAAAGGCCAGGTAGTAAATATTTTGGGCTTTTTAGGCCACATGATCTCTGTCACAGTTACTCAACTCTGGTTGTGGTGGGAAAGTAGCCACAGACAGCATGTAAATGAATGGGCGTGGCTATGTTCCAACTTTATTTACAAAAATAGGTGGTGAGTACTTAGAGTGGAATTTTTAGCACTGAACACCTGTATGTAGGAAAGAAGTAAGATCACAAATCAGTAAATTCAGGTTCACCTTATAAAATTAGAAAAAGGAAGAACAAATAAAACTCAAAGAAAAACCAAACAAACAAAAAAACAGGTTGTGGGCCATAGTTTGTCATCGACTCCAGTACTAGATAATGAAGACCCTTAAGATCCAAGGAGTT
>NW_021159121.1:0-1138 GCF_002837175.3 Physeter macrocephalus | reverse complement strand
TAGAGTTTGCAGAAGTACTTTCATCTGCAGGGATTCGTCTGATCTTCCCAAACATTGCACACACTGGAGTATTGACAGGTGTACCCACAGTCGTCTAGACTTTGACAGCAGGAGTCTAGAGTTCCTTAGGGAGTATTTCTTTCTCTTTTGGATAGGAAAGGGCACATTTGCTAAGATGGAACAATATTCAGTTAAAAAAAAGTTTTTTAGGTTTATTTATTTATTTACTTTTTACTTTATGGGTGCAGAGAGAAGTTCCATCCAGTACTGTATGGATCAGTGCTACTCTGATTTGGAACATCACTATCTAGAACCATCCTGAAGACTCCGTGTTATAGGAGAGGCCATGTCCTAACAAGAGCTTCCAGGATTTCAGGCATCTTTGGAAGAAAAACAAGGAGCTCAAGATCAAACTTGCCCTGAATTCTGCACTTCAGTGCTTCTACAAAGAGTTACGGTATAGGGCTTGGGGTTGGTTTTGTTTGTTGTTTGTTTGTAAGCCTGCACTCTGGATTCTGTAGACCCGGGTTCAACTTTTAGTTCTACGACACTTTTGGGAAAATATCTCCAAACTTCTGTGAAATTTAATTCCTTGTCTGTAAAATGTGGATAATAAAAATATCAACCTCAAAAGGTTTATGTAAGAACCAAATGAGGGGAATTCCCTGGTGGTCCAGGGGTTAGGACTTGGCGCTTCCACTGCCGAGGGCCGGGATTTAATCCCTGGTCCAGGAACTAAGATCCTTGCAAGCTGCGAGGCAAGGCCAAAAAAAAAAAAAAAAAAAAATCAAAAGACTCAAATGAGATAATATGCTTTGTAAACTATAAAGTATCACAGAAATATAAAGATTTATTATTATAGAAGGCTCCAGGTTTGGTTCTTTTTTCTGAAAAATCAGTGCATAGTTCTTTTTTTAAAAAGGTGAGTAGACACAAATGAAAATTAAAGCAGTTATCCAGAAAGTGTACATGGCTTAGCCAAAAATTTGGTTTGACAGTAAGCATTGTACACTATGCCCTGAAAAGGCTCTGAACTTCAGGTCCTCAGAATTCTGCCTCTTGTCTATCCTTAAGTCCTATGTTCTTCTTTTTTTTTTAAATTTACTTATTTTATTTATTTATTTTTGGCTGCGTTGGG
>NW_021159120.1:0-1138 GCF_002837175.3 Physeter macrocephalus | reverse complement strand
GAGGGAGGCCCGCATACCACAAAAAAAAAAAAAAAAAAAAAAGAGTAAGGTGGACATTGGAGTAATGTAGCTATAAACCAAGGAATGTCAAGGATTGCGAGAGCCACAAGAAGGTAGGAGAGAGGCATGCTGATTTTGGACTTCTGGCTTCCAGAACTGTGTGAGAATGTATTTCTGTTTTCTTAAGCTACCAAATTTGTTGACATTTTTTATGGCTGTTCTAGGACACTGATACACTTGTTTTGAGAATATTTACATTTATATTCATGAGGGGTGTTGGGCTGTTATTTTGTTTTCTTATGTTTGTCTGACCTTGGGGGCATTTGCTATCATACCTCATAGAATAAGCTAGGAAGTGTTCCCTCTTCAAGATTTTTGGAAGAGTTTGAGAAGGATTTTTGTTAATATTTCTTTAAATGTTTGGTAAAATTCACTTATGAAGGCATCTGGTCCAGGGCTTTTCTTTGTGGGGAGGTTTTTGCTTGTTGGTTGATTCAATCTCTTGTTATAGGTCTGTTCAGATTTTCTCTTTCTTGAGTCAGCTTTGTTAGTTTGTGTTTCTAGGAATTTGTCCATTTCCTATAGGTTATGTAATTTGTTGGTCTGTATTTGCTCATGGTATTCTCTTATAATTCTTTTTCTTTTTGTTAAGGTCAGCAATAATGTTCCCACTGTTATTTCTGAATTTAGTAATTTGAGTCCTTTTTTTTCTTAGTCAATCTAAAAGTTTGTCAATTTTGTTGATCTTTTCAAAGAACTTTCGGTTTTGTTGATTGTCCCTGTTATTTTTCTATTCTCATTTTATCTCTAATTTTTACACCTCTCTTCCTTCTGCTGGCTTTGGGTTTAGTTTGCTCTTTTTCTAGCTCCTTAGCATAGGTATATAATTAGCTTATGAATTTGAGATCATCTTTGCTTTTTTTTAAACAGCTTTATTGGGAGATGGTTTATATCATGTGTTTCACTCATTCGAAGTGTGCAACTGATTTTTTTTTAAAGTATTTACAGTTATGTGCAACACACCACAGTCAATTTTAGAACATTTTCATCACTTCAAAAAGAAACCCTGTTTATTATTTTTTGTATAGGACAGGGAACTGTATTCAATATCTTGTAATAAACTATAATGGAAAAGAAT
>NW_021159119.1:0-1138 GCF_002837175.3 Physeter macrocephalus | reverse complement strand
GGGAGGATCCCACATGCCGCGGAGCGGCTGGGCCCGTGAGCCATGGCCGTGGGGCCTGTGCATCTGGAGCCTGTGCTCCGCAGCAGGAGAGGCCGCAGCGGTGGGAGGCCCGCGTATCACAAAAAAAATAATAATAATATCTTAAGAGTGAGCAACACTTTATACCCTTCAACAGTATTCCATGCTACATTATCTCATTAAACCACATAACAACCCTGAAAGGAAAGTAAAACCCACTTTATTCAAATACATAATCACTGACAAGGTTCTTTTCAGAATGCAGTATTGTAATGATCAATAAAGTCCCTTTCACAGAGGAAAAATATTCATCAGAACCAATAAAGAACTTTTTTTTCTACAGAGCTTCTTAAAATCCAAGGTCTTTCCATTCTGTCCCAAGATAAAAAGAGATGTGACCTAGAAAAAAATCAGTGGAAAAGATACATCTTTGGAATAACTAAATAATGACTTTTAGAGTTGGAAAGACTCTTGGAAACCCTGGAGGGCTCAGACTTAGTTGTGTCTCTAAGGGGCTAAGTGACTTTTCCAAAGTCACAGGGTTCCTGGAGAGTCAGAGCCACAATGCAAGTCTCCTGATTCCCAGTCTCATGAGGACACAAGGACAGTGAGAATCTGCCATAGACTTCGAGGTACATCATCAGTACCTCGGAGCAACCAGGAGATGTGATTGTATAGGTCTTGTGTGTTATTTAGGTTCAGGAAGAGGGGGAATGCAAGCATGCTGGAGGTGGCTCCTACCAGCTGCAGTAGCCACTTGTTAGTATCTTCTCAGCTCTGTGTTCACCGATGTCACTTGGTAGATTGAGTGGCCAAGGTGGGAGAATTTATACCATGGAAATGAACAAACGTTACAGATTAGGCCTTTATTGGAGGAGGGGGAGAGGATAGCCAGTTGTTAAATTTTTATCAGTTTACCACTGCTAAAAACCTCTCTTTCCTACCTCAGTAAGAACAGTGTTTACCTTTGATTCCCCAGATACCAGGTAAATCCAGCCTGGAATGCCATTTTGTCACCAACTGTTAGCATGGTAAACTTCTAGTCATCTCCCAAGTCTCAGCTCAAAAATGCCTCTCTCTCTCTCTCTCTCTCTCTCTCTCTCTCTCTCTCACACACACA
>NW_021159118.1:0-1138 GCF_002837175.3 Physeter macrocephalus | reverse complement strand
TGCAACTGCTAAGATTCATCAACAGAATTGGTCTTCCTCCCCTGTCACAGAAGGAAATATCCAGTTTCCATGAAGCCCCATGGGATGTTAATATTACTCCACTCCTTTAATGTCAGCATACAACATATCCTGTCTAGAGAAGTGAAAAACAATTAACATAAACCACTATCTTGCTAATGAGTTTACCTTTCCTTGGCATCTGGTGCTCAAAGGATAATGTGTCATTAAAGCTCCTTATGTGTATTTACACCCTGTGAATCTGTCTCTCTGTCTAAAGTTTATGTATCAGTCACGATTCTTAGTTGCAAACAACAAATCCTACCTACTGTACATAGAAAAGAAATTTGTTTGAATAATTTATGTATTCAAGGAATTGCCAACAAGTCTAAAAATTAGATTTGGAGGCTCTACAGCCAGGAATAACACATCAAAGTACACTCGAGGGCTACTCTTATAAAAAACAAAGACAAACAAAAACAAAACACTACCACCACTGTTGGATACAGATACCACAGTTTGAACTGCTGGTACCACTGATTTGACATTGGGCTCTGCTGCTAGAATAGTTAGAATAAGTGCCTCTAGATACTTATGTAATGACCTCTAGTTCTGCCCCTATCACCTGTACTCTTTGTGTCTCCAGTATCTGATTCAAAATCTGTGGTATTTTAAACAAATAAGAAAAATCAATAAAACCAAGGGCTGGTTCTTTGAAAGGGTAAACAAAATCCAAAATCAACAAACTTCTGGCCAGGCTCATCAAGAAGAAAACAGAGAGGATCCAAATAAACAAAATAAGAAATGAAAGAGAAGAAATAACTGATACCACAAAAATACAAAAACCTTAAGAGAATACTATGAACAATTATATGACAACAATTGGGAAAACATAGAAGAAATGGACAAGTTTCTAGAAACATACAGCCCACCAAAACTGAAGAAGAAATAATTTGAACAGACCAATCACTAGAAGTAAAATATAATCTGTAAAAAGCAAACAAACAAACAAAACTCCCTGCAAACTAAAGTCCAGGACAAGATTGCATCACTGAGGAATTCTGCCAAACATACAAAGAAGAACTTATATCAATCCTTCTCAAACTCTTCCAAAAGATTGAAGAGGAGGGAACACTCCCAA
>NW_021159117.1:0-1138 GCF_002837175.3 Physeter macrocephalus | reverse complement strand
TTTTCTCTGGGTATATGCCCAGTAGTGGGATTGCTGGGTCATATGGTAAAAAACTTGTGGCTTTTGATCTCTGATTCTCACTTGAATTTGCCTCTGAGACCATAGAAGCCCCGCCCCGTTTCCACTTAGGCCAACCTGAGTTCACCTGCAGCTGTGTGGATAATCCCCTACTGGCAGACACCCCCCTCCTCAAACCCTTGCATCTCTCTTCCCTGCTTGGTATATTTCTCCAGCACCTGGGGGCTTGCTGGACCACTGTTAGGCCCACTCAGAAAGTGTGGAGAGTTAACACCCACAGGGCAAGCCTCAAACATCACAGATCGCAGCCTCCTTGACTTTTGGTGGGTCTCTTCAGAGGTGAGTTCCACACTATTTCTCAAAGGCACCCAGTGGCCTTGAGCCCCACTTGCCCACCCCCATGGCTTTTCTCACTTGCCTGTTTCACTGTCCTTAGTTCCTCAGTTGAGCACCTGAGTTCACCTCCCAAATAACCTGCCTTCCCCCAAATCCCTGTGTCTGGGTCTCCTTTGTTGGAAACACAAAGTATCATAGCGTCCTATCTCCATCTGCCTGATCAGGAAGGACAGGAATTCAAAGGGAAGAGACTCAGTGAAGGCAGGAGGAGGAAAGGAGTGTGATACCCTAGCTGATCCTTCAGAGGCATCACCACCCTTCACAGAGAACAGGAACCCGGGTGGGGGAGGGAGGTGCTCTCTTGCCATTTATTTCTCTATGAACCTTGCACTGAAGAATTCCCCAACTGTCCTGACAAGGTGCTTTGAGGGTACACCCTCAATCCCAGCCCGTGGGAATCCATGGGGGATTCCAGGCAGAAGTACACATTGCCCCATTGATCAAGACCTGGGAGCCAGAAAGTGGTAGAGAGATGGGAGCAAACTCTGGGTGCCAGGACAGAGGCAACAGGACTGAGACAAGCCCCCAGAAAGAAAAGCCCTAGATCTAGCACACAGCACTGGACAGGGCCTTCCGCCATGATTGCAATGAAGAGCTGCATGAATAAATGCACTGCTTGGTTCTTACCATCACACCTGGAAGTTTCCTTTCAATTCCTTTTAAAAAATAATGTATGGGATTCCCTGGTGGTGCAGTGGTTAAGAATCCACCTGCCAATGCAGGG
>NW_021159116.1:0-1139 GCF_002837175.3 Physeter macrocephalus | reverse complement strand
TGTTGCCATGAGATCAGCAGAAAAAAGGAACAAGGTCCAAATCAGGCTGGCTTAATTTGGTCTAGCTGAATTTATTAGTACTCACCCTGGGCATTTATAGTTCTACCCAGGGGACTCAGCGGGTAAAAGATGGATAAGTCTGAAGCTTGTTGATGTCCAGGTCCAATGAGACCAAACTTGATTTTCAGGTTTGTAGTGGGAAATTCCCCTGTTGCAACCCAATACACTTCCAGGATGGAAGGATTACAACAAAGGAAAATGAAGATGAAGTAGCTCAAAACCCCTTGACAACCTGAAAGCACACTGTTGTGTTACTTCCTAGAATGGAGTCCAAGTTTTTCTGTTCTTTGAGGCAATTTCATGATCTAAAGAATGTACCGTGAAGATCCTGAAGGGAAATTAAAGATTGACTAGGAAATAGTGCTGGTACGTGAAGCATGTTAGATACCCAGGTCGCCTTACGTAAGCGTGTGATCTGAGTCATTCTCCAGCTCTTTTCCTGAGAGTTTCACACCCAGCATAGGAAGGTAATTAATGAAGACAGATTTGGCATCGTTTTCTGTGTTGCTATTTTTTGCCGTTACTGCTCTCTGTCTGGGGACCATCTCGGGTGCTCAGGGAATGAGGGAGATGGGAGCCGGGGAGTGAGGTCTCCAGATGGGAGGCACCATCCATCTTGTACTTGACAGTTGAGGGCCAGCTGAATAGATCAGAGCCCTCGTCTGTACATGACAGGACTCTTGCTTAGCACAGGGATGCCTTTGCCAGAAAATAAAGCCACTGTGGACTTGGTAGAAGACCGACTTCATTAGGATAATGGGATGCTGTTTGCTAGGACCCCAGTGGCTTGTTTTCTCATTAGCTGTTCTGTGGGTTGATCAGGAGGTTGTTGTGATCCTTTCTTGTAAGAGACATGTCCCTGGAGGTTGGTAAGAGCCTCAGGGGCCCCATGTTGATCATACCCAGTGTGGTGTTGGCTAAAAGTTGAATGAATGTCTGTGTTTTGGGGATCTGACTTTCAGGACTTCATGCTATTACAAATGTGACATTATATTGGGCAGAAGGGGATGAGTATGGCCTGAAGGAGTGCGTGAGAGTGAGTGTGTGTGTGTGTGTGTGTGTGTGTGTGTGTGTGTGTG
>NW_021159115.1:0-1139 GCF_002837175.3 Physeter macrocephalus | reverse complement strand
CAGGATGAAGTCATTTGTCATTTTTATTAGTGGCCTGCACCAAATCTAAGATTTCAGGTTGTTTTCCAATAGTATTGAAAATATATTTAAAATAATCTAAATCTTTTAGGTGTGGTGTCAAAAGAAAAGTCCAGCCAAATTTTTGTTCTATCAGATCAGTCTTCTTCAAATAATACAGGGGTTTCTTTTCTCCTCAGTGCTCCCTTCACATCCCAGACAACCTGCTTCTATGACAGTTGTGAGAAAGAGTAAAAATCGTTTGGAGAAGAGAGTTCGGTCAGGCCTCCATCTCTGTCTGGGCCTGCTTGGGGAACCTGTGGGTTTCATTCTGTGAGCCCAGAGGCCTGGCATCCCCATGTCCACACCTGATTGAGCTGGAGGCCTCCGCTAACTGCTGGGGTCCATCCACCTTCTGGCCTCGCTGCGGACAGTGAGCCATTTTTTTTCTGAAGGAGAAAATGACATTTAATGAGGGCACACAGCCCCTCAGCCTTCTGTGCCAGCAGTCTCATCCTGGAGAACACAGGGCGACAGAATGCAGTTGTGCCAGGCAGGCCCCTGGAGCCCACACACCTCAGGCCACAGCTCCCCCACTGTCCCCACTCCTGTAGGCATCACCTCGGGTCACTGGGTGCACCGTCCTCCTGAAACTGGACTCCATGGGACAGGACTGCAGGGTGTATTGCAACAACAAGCGTAAGCCACTTGCTTTTCCTCCCTGCTGGAGGGGAAGCAGCCAGAATCAATTAGCTACTTAACTGACATGCTGGAAATCACAAAATGCTGAAACGCCTTATGGATGATTATCAGGGTCTCAGCATCTGCTTTGTCAGGAGAACCCTGAACTCGCCAAGGTGATGCCCAGGGTGCCATCCTCACCGCCCCTGCTCGGCACATCCATTCTGTTTCCATAACAGTAAGTGTAATAGGGAAAAACCCTTTGTATTCTATTACAAATTAATCTTGTCATAGAATTACAAGATTAAAGGGATGTTGCCTATGAGCTTAAATTATACATAGTGGCCCGTCTCTGGGAACCCTGCCTCCCAGGTAATGAGCATTAAGCTAAAATAACTTTGTTCAGCTCACAGGAAACACCCTGACCAGGCCCACCTGTGAATGACTGCAGGGAGGAAGAA
>NW_021159114.1:0-1139 GCF_002837175.3 Physeter macrocephalus | reverse complement strand
CCTGGGTGGCGTGCTGTGAGCGGAAACGCCACAGCTGCCCTCGGCGGGCTGTCCGGAGCTTGCAAGACAGGAGGGGCTCGGGGCTGTCGGAACAGAATGGCGGTCCCCTGACCCCTAGGGCGGCAGCGACTCGGAAGGGCAGCCTCGGCCCGAGAGTTTCAGGAGCACGTCCAGCGCCTCTGTCCTCTGGCCGTGACCCGTGTGTCTGTGGGTCAGCCTTTCCCATCCACCCGCCCTCACGCCCCAGCAGCACCTCGGCTAATTTGACCCGCAATTCTTTGTACCATTTCCAAATGAAAATCCCCTCCCATCCCCTGCGCAGGTTGGACTCCTGTTTCTTTTACGTAAAATTCAGTCCTGCTCTTTAGTTTTCCTCTGAGCTTCCCTTCTTTCACGAGCAGTCAGAAGAGAAGGGGGGGGGACCCCGCGAAGCTGTGGAGTCCTGGGCTGGGCGTGTCTTTCACAGCCCGAGAACGGGGTGGGTGGCGCTCCCAGCTGGGTTGCTGCGGCCGAGGCCTCCCGGCCGCGCCTCACCCTCCCCATGCCCGGTACCCAGAGACGGGTCTGAGGGTGAGGCCGTCTCTGTCGCTGTGAAGTCCCTCCCGTGAGGCCTGGGCCTTCGGTGGAGGTCGGGGAGGGCCCTTGCTTTGGCTGGTTGTCCTGGCCCTCGGGTGCCAGAGGGTCAGGACATTTGGACCTTTTCGGGCTCATCTCTCTTCGAAGGCCACCGGGGGGTCCCCGTTTCCTTCCCTGGACTCCTCATGGGGCTCTGGCTCTGCTCCCCCAGGGGATGAAGGGGGAGGACTCCTTTCAGGGCCCACGGGCTTGGTGCCTGGAGCTGGGCACGACTTTTGGGGATCCGATCTTCCCAGCTGAGCCCACGAGGGAGGGAGACGGCAGGCTGGCATCTCGGGGTGGGGGGCCCACGCCCTCCTCACGTGGCCCTATTTGCTCTCAGTACCCGGACGGAGAGGGTGAAGGAGACACCTATTACTACGAGTACCCCTACTACGAGGACACGGACGACGTGGGCAAGGAGCCCACCCCCACCAAGACACCAGTGGAAGCTGCTCGAGAGACCACGGAGGTGGCCGAGGTCTGGCCGCGTGGCTGCTGGTCCCTGGAGGCCGTGGTGGGCG
>NW_021159113.1:0-1139 GCF_002837175.3 Physeter macrocephalus | reverse complement strand
TTGGCTTCTCTGAGCCTCAGTTTCCTCATCTGTGAGATGGGCGTGAGAGGGGAGGGGTGAGATGGGTGGCTCTGCAGCTTCTCCCGGGCCTGGCCCTAGCAGCGCTTCACCTGCATCTTCTTTAGCACACTTCGTGGTCACGCAGGGCAGGTATCGTCATCAGCCCCATTAGCTCAGAGAGGGGAAGTGACTTGGACAACTTGTACTTTGTGCAGCTTGTAAATGTCAAGGCCAGGATTCAAACCCAAGTCCCGGCTCCTTGGCATGCGGCCCAGCAGCCTCCCAGAGAATGTTTTGTAAACTGTGAAGCCCAAACCTATTCACAGGGTCGGATGTGCCCGTGAAGGGCAGCGAGGGAGGCCCTGGTGGGGGCACAGCAGAGGCAAAAGTGTAGAGTGACCCGCTGCCAGTCCTGGGAGGGCCCGAGAGAGGGGCAGAGGCGGAGACTCCAAGCCCGGGTCAGCCCCTACCCCCAGGGCAGGTCCCCCGCATTCGGCCTCCCCCGGCCGGGGCACCCTCGTGGCTCACCGTCCCCTGACGGCGCCCCCCCGCCCCAGATCAACCTGAACGAGAGCATGCAGGTGGTGAGCAGGAAGGTGGCGACGGTGGCCTACGGGGAGCCCGTGCACCACGTCATGCAGTTTGACCCCGCAGACCCCGGTTACCTCTATCTGATGACGTCCCACCAGGTAAGGCCCGAGCCTCAGTCTGACGAGGTCCCAGGACGAGCTGAGCTCTCTTGCTTGCCTTGCCTTTGCACGTGCTGCTGTTCCTGCTGGGAGCGCCGTCTCCCTTACCCCCGGCCTACTCTTCCTCACCTCCCAGCGCAGGCATCACCTCTGCAGGGAAGCCTTGTTCCCTGTGTTTCCCCCATTATAGCATGGAGCCTCAGTTTCCCCAGCCTCTCACGGCCCTCGCCGTGCTGACTCCCCTGGGAGGGGCCGGCAGCCCCTCTGATCTGGGCCCCTGCCTCTGCCTCTAGATGGCCAAGGTGAAAGTCGCCGCGTGTGCTGTGCACGCCACCTGCGGGGACTGCGTGGGTGCGGCCGACGCCTACTGCGGCTGGTGTGCCCTGGAGACGCGGTGAGACCCCTGGGACGGGGGCTGGGCCAGGGAGGCCATCGGGGCGGGGCAGCCCC
>NW_021159112.1:0-1139 GCF_002837175.3 Physeter macrocephalus | reverse complement strand
TCTTTGAAGAAATGGCTGATGCTAGGACTGAGACAGTAAATATATGAAGTAGGATGATCTTAAAATATCAGAAAGTAAAGAAGTACCAAAAATTTTAAAAACCCACCAAAGAAAAATTGTGTAAAATGAAAACAGGAGCAAATGGAAAAAGCTCTCAACAGCCAAAGCAAGAATTAACTAAGCAGTCTAATAATGTAGTGCTGGATTATAACCAATAGTTTACAATAATTATTCACGTGTCCAAACTGGTAAAAATAAATTACATAGTTTTTGATGAATGGTGTTAAATAGAAGTATCCTATGCAGAAAGCTTCTAAACAATTTATATAGCCACTCAGCTGTCCATCAAGGATGTGAAGCTAACCCCTCTCTCCTCAAGTGTGGGTTCTGCATTATGACTTCCTCCTAAATAAGATACACGGGATGGACATGGGAAAGAAATTAACCTCACTGTGGGAAAACTTGACAAACACTACTTCAGGTAGGTGATCAAAGTTAAGAATATAAGTGAGAAGTTTCCTTAAGAGCCTGTCCTCTTGATATATAATGAAGAGGAGTCACTTCACCTCTGTGATCTGCTTTTTCAAGGCCAAGTCTAACCACGACAAAACCACCAAGCAAATCCCAGTGCAGGGCAGTCTATAAAATACCTGCCCAGTCCTCCTCCACACTGTCAAGGTCATGGAAACCAGGAGAGTCTGAGCAACTGTCGGAGCCCAGAAGAGACTAAAGAGACACGATGGCCCCATGTCCTATGAGACCCTGGAACAAGGAAAGGTATAACAAAGTGAATGTGAATAGGGACTTCAGTTAATAGTAAAGTATCAATATCTGTTCATTATTTGTCATGATTCTGTAGAAAATTAGAGAGGAAAAATTAAACGTCAAATAAGAGAAACCTACCGTAATAAACTGGAAATCTAGAGAAAAAGGGGGATTTCTTTGTAAAAACACATTACCAAAATGGACCCTAAATTAAGGAAAATACAAAAAGACCAATTAATCACTGAGGAACCTCTCCCCCATACTGGTTATCCAATCACTGTTCCAGGATTTCCCTCTCCCGGGACAGGGAAGGAGCAGGGACACAGCTGTTTGGCAGGTCCCCTAGTATATGACCCGACCCAGGGTCTTCTGCC
>NW_021159111.1:0-1139 GCF_002837175.3 Physeter macrocephalus | reverse complement strand
TGTTTCTGCTTTTGCCTTTAGGAGCATGTATCATGGGACTAGCATGAATCTTTTGAGGTTGTTCCTCAGCAGTATTGTAAAGACAGGGGGCAGAGAGAACCTTTCTTTGATCCCCAGTCCTCCACGGGGAGCATATCTCAGGCACATATCGGGGTTTGTAGGCAGACCCCAGGGCCCATTTCAACATCCCACAAAATCTGAATCCCTTGCTTTACTCTCGTATCTTTTATTTTTCTCTCTCTTGCATTGCCTACTTAGTATGCAAATGTGGAAAAACTTGAGCTCTACCTGATTTCATATTTTCTTGAGTGTGTGTGATTTTGCCTCTGAAACTTGCTTCTGAAATACACCTACTTGGTGTCTGAAATGTTATTCTCTGTTTTCTGCTGTGATAACCTACCCTTTAGGTGCTGGACAAGCTCTAGTGAACTCTCCCACGAGGAGTTTCACTGGGTAAAATTCTGAGTGGAGAATGCTTTGATTTAGATGTTACAGTGTCATCCTGCTTCATGGGGAAGTGCCCTCTGAAGTAACTATGTAGAGTGGTCAGCATGTTCCAGGATGCTGAGATAGAAAATATCATGAGAGCCTGACACAAATGGTTCCAGTTGTCCTTCTGGGTTTTGTGGATCATCACAAGTGTCTCTCAAGGGCGGTGTGGCAATGTTGATTAAGTGTACTAATGATCATCCTGTTTGATTTGGGGTTGTCTCAAGTACAGGGATTTATTCCAGGGAGAAAATTGCAAGTTCATAACCACATATCAGTGAGACCGTTGGCCAAACTGTTGTTCTTGCAACAGTGTTCATTACATGTGTATGCCATTGTTTATTGTTCAAAAAAGTATGATTAGCATTCATTCCCTGCTAAGCAGTTTCTCAACATTTTCCTCTGGCAACTACCAGTCTGCATTCTGTCTCTGTGGATTTATCTATTCTGTGTATATCATATCTTTTGCAATATTGTCTTGACTACTATTCAGGGCCCTTCGCGGTTCCGTACGAATTTCATAATCTTTTCCATTTTTCCAGAAAATGTTCTTGGATTTCTGATAGTGTTTACATAGAATCTATAGACCATGTTGGTGAATATTATCATAAATATGGAGTGTCTTCCCATTTATTTAGGTCTTCTTTAAT
>NW_021159110.1:0-1140 GCF_002837175.3 Physeter macrocephalus | reverse complement strand
ATCGGCAGGCGGACTCTCAACCACTGCGCCACCAGGGAAGCCCTATCCTTATTTTAAGGAAATAACACATTGAAGTATTTAGGGGTAAAGGGCCATGATGGACAACCATATATAACAGAGTAAAATGTTAAAAAATGGATAGATCTGGATAAAGTATATGGCATATGGGTATTCATTTGTACTATTTTTACTTTTTCAACTTTTTGTAAGTTTGAAATAATTTCCAAATAAAAAGTCAATGTAAAAATGGCACATTTTATAAGAACGTTAAGAATAACTGATAAGGATCTAAAGCATAAAATTATTTAGCAGGTAGGACAAATGGATTCAAATTATTGATACTACGGCAGTTAGACAAAGCCTTCTAGAAAACATATGCTTGATTTACTAAGTAGACAAACAGAAAACAAGCTTGTAGTGTTATACAACAGTTGTTTAAAAGGAACTAAATGTCTTCGTAGTCCGTTTCTGAAGCCATGCGGAAAGCTATAAATATTTCAAAATAAATCAACTTGAAAAAACAAAAAGTTCTCATTCTTAAAAACAAATAGCACTGCTTATCCAATCAGTTATAATGTAGCATTCATTTGGCAAAGGTAAACAAGACTAATTCAAAGATAAACAACAAAGCTAATTTCTTAGATGACTAGCAAGTCTAATGGAAATTATTTTCAACCAAGAAATACCTAAGAAACCCACAACTAGTTGTCTTATTAAATGAGAAGTGATACTTAATGTTTAGTGTCAAAGGACAAACATCCTCCAACTGCTGTTTGCATGATATTATCTTTGACAAGGTATTTTTTCCCTTTTAGTTTGTTTATTTTGAGCAATTGTTCATCATATCAGATACCTTCTGTGTGCTTCTTACCTGTCTCTGAGGCCTTTGACTACTTGTTTCAGCCCCAGGCACTGAGCAACCAACTGTGCATCAACTGGGACCAATTCCTCAGAACAACCTGACATCACTTTGCCTTCTGCCCTCTCTGCGTATCCCTCATGTCTATTCTGTAGACGCTGGCATGAGACCCCTAAGACATGCTCAGGGTCCACATACACGCAACTCAGACGTAAGGAGGGAATTAATACCCCACCGGGCAAAACTTTAACAATGGATGATTGAGCCAGTCTGGATGGACT
>NW_021159109.1:0-1140 GCF_002837175.3 Physeter macrocephalus | reverse complement strand
GGTAGGCAGAGCACACCTTGAACAGAAGTCCCTGGCTTGCTTGTCCTTGATCTTGCCTGCAAATTGGAATCAATGGAGGAGTTTGAAAAGATACTGATGTTCATTTCTACTCCCAGAGGTTCGGGTTCAGTTGGTAAGGGGTGCAGTCTGGACATTAAAATATTTTAAGGCTCTCCAGGTCCTCCTAACGTGCAACAAAATTTGAGAAACCCTGGGCTAGACTGGCCAGCTCCTGCAGGGAAGTTCATCCAGGTCTAGTCATTGGTGGCTGGGCAGGCTGGAGGAGCCAGTCTCAGAGAAGTATGGTCACAGGCAAGAAGAGGAAGCACGGCCTGACAGATGTTTTCCCTCGAGGACAGACAGCCATGTAGCAGGAACCCAGCCAGTGATGCCCAGAGCACGAGGCAGGACCGTTTCTCTGGAGGCTTGGAATAAGCAAGGCTGCCCTTTAGTTCTAAAGGAATTTAGATTCCAGGCAGGGACATCATACCAGGATCCAGGCACCAAGCCTGGAGTATACAGCTCGGGGGTTAATTATCTGGAAAGAGGTAAGAGGTCAGTCACTAAAATTGGGTTATGGTGTCAGAATCTGATCCAAGGCAAAGCTAAAGAGGCTGAGTGTAAGCTAAGCTTCTTAACATCCCATGGCAGTAAATAAGGTGATTAGGAGACTAAGCCTTAGGCAGGGGTGAGGGGTGCTGGTCCAGTAGACAGAGTAAGCAAATTAGGGATGGAGGCCAAATAGTGCACCCCAAAGATGTGCACATCCTAATGGCTGGAACCTGGGAGGATGTTATGCTACATGACAAAATGCATGAAAAGTTGCAGCATGATTAAATAAGAATTTTTACAATAACTTTATCTATTGATATTTATTCATTCATAACCACCCCAAACTGGAACCAAGCCATGTGTCCAACTCCAGGAGAATGGATTTTAAAATGTTGGATGTTTTGCAATGGAATATTACTTGATAGTAAAGCAGAACGAACCACTGGCTCACACACCACATGAACGCATTTAAAAAAAAAATTTGCTGGGCTTCCCTGGTAGCTCAGTGGTTAACAATCTGCCTGCCAACGCAGGGGATGCAGCTTCGAGCCCTGGTCTGGGAAGATCCCACATGCCGCAGAGCAACTA
>NW_021159108.1:0-1140 GCF_002837175.3 Physeter macrocephalus | reverse complement strand
TAATTAATTATAATTATCTAACAGAACAGATTCCCTTTCAATGTTAGAATTATGTCAGCCTAATTCATGTCCTCTATCACCTTCCTGTCCTCTCTGAGTAGACCAGATTCAATCAAAACTTGCTTTCCCAATATTTAGCATCCCACTACCACCTTCTACTCCATGGGTGAGAGAACACCTCCTCTTTGTCTAATAAGTCACCAATTTAATTTTCTGTACTTCTTACTATCACCAATACAGATTCTAATACTGCTATGTACTTAAATATTTCTTGAAAACTATCCCTATATCAACACCCTCAAAAAAAAAATTAACCTGGATCTCCCCTTATCTATTTTTTAATGATAGTCATTTTTAAAAATTTCCCTGTTTATTTTAAGATTAATTTTAATTTGTTATTTCCCATTGGATGAAGCTACTCTTTCTCAGAAATTCAAGCATGTCCACAGGGGCCAGAATTTGGGGCTCCATCCAACTTCGTTCCTTCTGTGACTGATGGACGTCCTCTGTGACTATCAAATGGTTCACTATTATCTTTGGTTTTCGTAAGTGTTTGTCTTTTCTTACGTCTTCATGAGTATCTGAGTTAGGAAAGGGCATATCACGAAATGTAAATATGATGCCATTTTGAAATGAAGGGCCCTGCCTGTCCTTCAAGGATCTCTCCTTCTGCCGTAGGTGGCACTAACCAGCTGTATTTCTTGGAAGAGAAGTGACAAATTAGGCAACAGGGCACTTGGCACGGCAAGGTAAACAAAGTTTCCTGTGGTCAAAGTCTCCATTTTATGCAGTCACTCCGTATAGAGCATTCACTCCTCCTAGGAAGAAATAGCATTCAGTACTTTAGTAACAAACTTGTTCTTTCAGAAAAAGAAAGAACAGCCTCACATCTTAAGCCTTTTACATTTCTTCCCTTGATAATATAGTTTAATTTTTAACTACTCTCTTCCTCTCCAAACTAATTTCAGTAGAACTTTTGAAGTTTAAAATCTGTGACTGGTTTTCATTGTCATTACTATTGTGGTTGTTTGTTGTTGTTGGGTTATTTTTTTGAATTTTATTTTATTTATTTTTTTGTACAGCGGCAGGTCCTTATTAGTCATCAATTTTATACACATCAGTGTCTACATGTCAATCCCA
>NW_021159107.1:0-1140 GCF_002837175.3 Physeter macrocephalus | reverse complement strand
AAGATACAAGATTACAAGATTACAAGAAGATACAAGATTACAAGATAAATAATACTATGCTGGGCATAATGTAAAATATACTATTAAAATTAGCTTTACCTTTTTTACATTTTTAAATGAGGCTGTTAGAAAATTTACAACTACATGTGGTTTGCATTTGTGGCTCGTGTTATATTTCTACTAGATGCTTGTCTAGCACATTTTACAGACATATTGGCCAATTCAGCACAGATTTTACTCAGATTGAATCTGACAAAGAGCTCTAAGCTGTATCAAAATGATTCTTGGTGATTCAGAAAGAGGCCTACAGTTTCTCCAGGACCAAGCTTCCACAGTATGGGGGCTTTCCCCCATGCCAGGCCCCTACAGTGCCAGGTTCCTGCCCTGTGCACTGGCTAGGTGCCCCTAAGACCAGAAGCTTTCCCTGGACCCCCTTCAGGCAACTTCAAAACAGAACATTGTTGGGCAAGGCACTTCCCCATGAATGGCTTCCCCGCCATCATCCTCCTGGTGGCTTCCCAGCAAGTCCCAGAAACAAGACACTTCAACATCCAGTGAGCTATGCTGCATCTTCTCAGACATCTGGATCTCAACTCCGGGGGGCAGGGGGGGAGGCCTCTTTCCTGGGTGCTCTATCTCTGCTCTAGTAGTGGCTGCCTCTTATTTCTGCTCTTCCTGAAGAATTCACTGCAGTTTTTCCTAGCCAATCCCTTATTACCCTAATCCCTTAATCTTTTCCTGTTCAAGTTACTATGTGACTTCTGTCTCCTCATTGAACCCTCACTGATATACCAGCTATTTTAATTGGGTGTTTGTATTTTTATACTCTACATGTTATTTGTTTATATATGTATATAATTACCTTGTTTTGAGCAATAACTGAAGTTTTCTTATTTTGCAAATCCTAAATGACTTTCTGTGCTTGCATCTGCACAGATTTTAGCATTGGTCTAAATTCAAGTAATTGAAAAATACCAAAAGGCATCATGTGATAGTCTTTATTTTATTTTTACTTTTTGGCTGTGTTGGGTCTTTGTTGCTCTGCGTGGGCTTTCTCTAGTTGTGCAGAGCGGGGGCAACTCTTCGTTGTGGTGTGCGGGCTTCACATTGCGGTGGCTTCGCTTGTTGCAGAGAACGGGC
>NW_021159106.1:0-1140 GCF_002837175.3 Physeter macrocephalus | reverse complement strand
GAGAGAGAGAGAGAGAGACAGAGAGACAGAGAGAGACAGAGAGACAGAAAGAGACAGACAATGTGCAACTCAAGGGAATAGTGAAGGCTTCTTGGAGTAGGTGGCACTGAGCTGAGTCTTTAAGGATCAGTCAGATTCTGAGCAATTCAAGAGCAAACAGGAAGGAAAAAACATGAGTCAAACTCATGGCGAAGGGGAGAAATTGGGGTTGCAAGAGGATCAGTTTGCAGAAGGAATGAAGATGACACAAGGGAGATTAGATAGATTCAAGGACTGGATGCCGCTGGAGGATGGTGGCCTGGTGCAAAGGGTTTTATACTTAGAAGGCAGTGGGGAACCACTGAGTTTTTGACTCAGGGAGGAGCATGGTTCACCTTCCCTTTTATTTGATTCTTCCAGCTAGTCCCACCCCTCAGAAATGATCTCTCCTCTTTTAACCAGCATCTTCCCTGAACCCTGGAAGCACAGCCCCCATCTCTCTCCTGATTTCCCTCACCCTCACCCTTCTTCCCTTCCTTCTGGTCTTTGTGGTTGCTGCGGTTCCAGGTGGAGGTGGTCTCTGTGTGAAGGCTTGCTCTTGGAAGGAAGGAAGGGGGAACTTCAGGGTCTCTGTGGAATGAATGGGCTCTGAATTTCTTACCAAAGACCTTCTAGTGCTTCAGGCGTTTCTAAGTAAACTTTGGTGCCTAGCGGACGGAACAGTTCTTCGGGGTCTTCCTATAGCAGCCTTGCGAAGGGGAAGAGAAGTCCAGGAGTGAAGGCGGAGTTTTTCACGGCAGTAAAACTCCAGGAGATGTCAGGGATATCCTGCCTGCAGCCTTCCTCCCTCCCTTCCTTTCTTCCTTTCTTCCAATGAATGTATTTATTAAGCTCCTACTATGTACTTGGCATTTTGCATGGAGTGGCCCATTTTCTCCTTGGAGAGACCCAGAAGGGTTTCTTGGGGAATAAAAAGATCGCAGCCTGAAGCATCGTCACTATCCTTATACATATAGAAAGGTATGGCAAGTGACGGGCATGTTTGTTGAGACTCCCCCTCTGCCCATGGCCAACGACACAAACAGATCACAAAACACTATCTCATAGAGCCTGGAAGATGCTTCGGAATCATTCTTGACACAGTGCTCCAGGCAGCAACTT
>NW_021159105.1:0-1141 GCF_002837175.3 Physeter macrocephalus | reverse complement strand
TGTGTTTATGGTAAATTAGTAATCAGATCTGCAGCCATGATCAAATTTGTATTTGATTTTTGGGGCAACACTACTTCACAGGTGGTGCCGTGTACTTCCAGTGGTGAGAACAAAATCTGGGTGTTTCTGTTTTGTGATGTTAGCAGCTACTGATGATCACTAACTAGATGCAATAATCCATTGCAAATGGTGATATTCTATCATTCCTTCTGCATTTATTAGCTGTAATACTTCTATAAAGAGAAACTACCCCTCACGAAGGACAGCTTACATAGAAAAAACCTGGTAGATACTTGATTCTTTCCTTTTACTTAACAGTTTTCAAAATAACTAATTTGTTCTTTAGTGTACTCTAATGATGACCAATGAGGATTTTAAATATATATATATCATTATAAAATCATGAATATATTTGATGTGTTTCAATAACTGCAGTTATTATTCTTACTGATTGCCAAATTGTGCCATCTTGGACAATGGGAGACTATTAAAGTTGGCTTCTAAGTTCTTTGACAAAATCCTAGTAGTCTTTGATAGTTTCTTTGCTCTCTGACATGACAAGGCGTTCCAAGCTCATCTTGTACAACGTCTGGCTCAGGCCTTAATCAGCCATTTTTCCAAGAACCTTTTAGACCATTTAGTGAAAATGGTATTTAAAGATCAAAGTCTGGTGCCTAGCATACTCTAGATGATCATTGTTTATAGGCCTTTTCAGTGGACATAGCTAGAAAATTTATTTCTCCTCAAGGATAAAAATAATCATGAGTTCACACTGGTTTTTCCAATTCAAACCCAGGATTACAGCAGCTTTATCCATTTTTATAACATTATCCACCTCACATCTGTTACATCCTCTCTCCCACATTGAAAATTCCACTTCTCCGGGACACTAACATCATTGCTAATTTGCTTTATTCCAATACACATAATGGATTCGGAAGGAGAATATCAACACCACCACCTCTTACAGGATTAGAAAAATTGTTTTCAGATATTTTTGCAGTTTTTTTTATCATTTGTGATATCCCATCAGAAATGTTCAAAGTACTGTGCTCTGAAGTCACTAAGAATAGCCCTTCTCTGTGTGCTTAGAGTAAAAGTGGACACGCGGTCAGTTCATTTGCTTTATTTTTTCCTTAGG
>NW_021159104.1:0-1141 GCF_002837175.3 Physeter macrocephalus | reverse complement strand
CAGCAAAAATAAATAAATTAATAAACTCCTACCCCCAACATCAAAAAAAACCTTTAAAAACTCAAGGCTTCTTCTTGGTGGGTGGTGCTGGGGATGGAGTTGAGAGTGTGTAGAGGGGTTGGCAAACCTCCTCTGAAAGGGGCCCGTGGTACATATTTTTGGCTTTGTGGGACCTATGGTCTCTGTTGCAACAACGAATCCCCCGCAGGACATAGTTTGCTGACTCCTGCTGTACATGATACCATTGTGTCATAAACCTCACTGAAGTGTTAATTATGACTATTTCAAAGGCCCCAGAGGAAAGAGCCCCTTCACTCTAAACCAACCAACGAGTTCAGACTAACCAACACAGAGGAGGGATTTAGGCCTTGGGGGAGGTTTTGTGGTTCAGCCGCCTTCTCCAGGAATGTATTTTAACTTCTATTCTCCAGGGTTAAATAAAATGAGGAAAAGAGAATGCCTGGGTTAAAAAACAAAAAATAAATTGACAAACAAAAAAAGCCCAAACCCCTCAAAAACCAAAAACCCAATTCTACTAACAAACTCTTTATTTATTAGGATCCTGTTAATTTTGGATTTGGAAAAACAGACCTGGGAAGGAGGCAGGTCCTCCCCACAGCACTAGCTCTGAAGGAAGGTACCGTAGACAGATCTACAGAGTAAACCAAGCCTGGCAGCCAGAGCCTTCATAGGGCTAAGACATTAAACTCTTCCTCAGCTTTCTAGCATTATTTGAATGTTAATATGAAATCTATGTCTATTTATAAAAGTGAATCATGTAGGACTTTTTTTGGGGCAACACTTGATGAATACCTCTAGCATGTTGGTGTAGATACTAAGCTACAGTTTTCCAAATATATTTGGGGCAAGTCTCTTTTCCCCCGGCTTCAAGTTTTCCATCTTTGAGTATTTACAATGTCTTGGACAGCCTTGTGAATTTTTGTGACTTTGTATTAATGTGGATTCTTAAATTTCACCCAAACAATTAAGCCCCTCTACTCAAAAGAACTGCCTTTGACTCCTGACCAGTCCTTGCCTTGTAACTCCATGAGGTGGACAGCATGACAGGCGAGTTCTATTTCGGCTTTTGGTTTGTCTTAGAGTGTGTGTGTGTGTGTGTGTGTGTGTGTGTGTGTGTGTG
>NW_021159103.1:0-1141 GCF_002837175.3 Physeter macrocephalus | reverse complement strand
TAATTAGAAGATATACCTCAGTTATTAGTGGTAGTATCCTTAACATATTTTGGACCATGGACAACTTTCTGAGAACCTGATAAAATGCTATGTATCTTCTCCTCAGAAACAACACCCTGACGTAATATTTTGCATCTCTTTTCAGGAGATTATGGAAACCTGGACCACCCATGTTAAAATCCACAACCCGGAGGAAAGATGTACTATAGGTCCTTGCGTCAGGCCTCCATAAATATTATTTCCCACAGCGGGACCTTAAAAAAGTGCTGCTCTCTGGCCTATGGGCTGAATTGCAAAGAACCATGTGCTTTAACTGTCAGCATGGTGAGCATTAGGCTCCTTCTAGAAAAACAGAGGTGCCTACAAGGAACACCCAATCACTTCTGGAGGTGATACCATGGGCAAGGCCAAGAGTCTCCAGAATTCTACAACACAAAAGCTCTACAGTCCTACATCATTAAGCATGGCCAAAAATAATTTAAGTCTGGAAAATATTCAACATAGGTATAACCAAATAGATATCCCAACTGGTATTTTTTTTCCCCCTAATCTCATTAAAACACTCAAAGACTCTCTACTTTTTGAGTCATGTAACTTCCTGCAATGCGTTCCAAGAAAAATTAGTTGAGCTGCAAAACATACATGTAAATCACTAAATGAATTCTCCTGCTGTATGGGGATGTGAGCTACACTGCCGTTAAAAGTTGGGTGGAAGGTCTAGCAAAAATTATAACCCTGAATTAGAATAAGAATCTAAAGCTTCACTTTTGGGTGGTAATTAGAAAACAGTCAGCTGTCTATTAAGAATACTTTTAGATTATGATAATAAATTCATATCACCAATTTATCTTCAATTTTTTACCTTTTAGAGGGAGAGCATACTTCCAGTTCATTAAAAGTGATACAGCCCTTAGCCTGGCCTTAGAAACCCAAACATGAAAAACTCTAGACTCTCTCCCAAAGAAAATGTATTTCTTTTGTAGAAGGTTATTAGGAGAAGTTTGGTCTGATATTCCACTGAAATGAACCTATCAAGCCTATGTATGTTACTACTCTCCCATTATATATTACCCTATTTACTACCTTCTGTGTTATTTTCTTTTCTCAGTATTCTCAAGACTCTTGGAATTTTTTTTTTTTT
>NW_021159102.1:0-1141 GCF_002837175.3 Physeter macrocephalus | reverse complement strand
TTCTGCTGGTTTCCCTGGTAACTAATGAGCCCACCTGACATCAATTCCCCTATAACCTGTAATCTCCCCTTCCCCCTGGAGTGAAGCCTGCCACCATATCCTGCCCACCTTCTGCAGCACATGGTGGAGTGTTGCTCCAGGACCTTGCTTCAGACATGTAAGCTCCCCCATCCATTAAACCATTGATGTCTCTGTTGCTGAGTCCAGGCTGTTTCTTTGGTCTTGTAGGTGGGCAAGCACAGGGCTAGTAGGCCTGCAGGGTGCAGCCCAACACTAAATATTTACCATTTGCAATGATGTGCTTTATTCCTTCCTGAAGAGTCAGGTTCTCCTCAGTGTTTTTTCTCTTCAACCTGAAGAATTCACTTTAGCATTTCCTGCAGCGTGGGAGTGTGGAAATGCTGACAACAAATTCTCTTAATTTTCTTTCATTTGCAAATGTCTTTTATTTCATTTCATCCTTGAGGGACACTTTTGCTTGATATGGAATTCTAGGTTGGTAGCTGTTTCTTTCAGTACTTTCAGATGTTGTTCCCTTGTCTTCTGGTTTCTGTAGTTTCTGATAAGTCAGTGATCATTTAAACCATCGTTCCCTGTATGTATTATACATTTTTCTCTGTATGCTTACAAAATTCTTTTTATCTTCAGGGATCAGTAGTCTAAGATGTGCCTAGCCCAGGTTTTCATGTGTTCATTCTATTTAGGATTTGCTGAGCTTCTTAGATCTGTACATTTATATCTTTACCCAAATTTGAAAAAGTTTGACCATCATTTCTTCAAATATTTGTCCACTTCTCTCTCCTTGGCTTCTAGGATTACAATTACTTGTATATAATTGCTCTTTTGATATTGTCCCACAGGTTCCTAAGAATCTTCAATATTTGTCAAGTTGTATAACTTCTATTGCTCTTTCTCAGAATCGAAGTTATTCACTCTAGTTGCTTTTACTGAGTTTTCTTTTCTCTGGAGGCTTTTCAATGGGTTTGGTTCAAAGTAAAAAACCTTGACCCCTTGACCCCAGCTCATTATTCTGCATTGAGCTATTTCCACAGACTTCAGTGACTAATCTCAGAAGAAAACCAAACTAAACCAACCAAAACAAAATCAATACATGCCAACAGCTATTCACAAACTCACAGAT
>NW_021159100.1:0-1142 GCF_002837175.3 Physeter macrocephalus | reverse complement strand
CTTTGCCAAAAATGTTTGTCTATCTCTGACATGCAGTTGCTGTTTGTTGTTCGTTTGACTAGTCCTTAAACAACAGTAGAAGAACTTTCAAATGGTATCCCCCCCTCCTCCATCCTCGTTCTGGTGATTTGAAGAGAGACTTCTGACTTTCTTTTAGGATATGGCCATTCAGAAGTAGTGCCTGGAAGATATCCCGGGCAGCCTGTGTGAAACAGTCGCAGCATTCATTCCTGGGGTGTGGAGGGCGTTTCTGGGTGCTTCTCTATCACGGCGGAGAGGAGCATGTGCAGCCAGAGCCGTCTGTAGCTCAGCCTCCGCTGCATCTCCCAGGCCCGCGTGGCAGGGCCATGCCTGTCTGTGATTTCTCGGGAGTTGCGTCACGAATGGCGTCACTCGCCCAGTCAATGCTGTGCTTGTTTCTGAGGTGAATTGATCTCTGTCTCCAAAGTCCTGACCCAAATTCTGATGCCCAGTGATCACCTCTTATCTCACAGGCCAGGCTTGGTCCACTTGTGTTCTCAAAGTAGCAGGAATAGAAATCTAGGGTGATGAGAGACACCCCTCCCCCACCCAGGGGTACATCCACACCTTATTAACCTTGACTTTTCTCACCTACTTGATTCTCTGGGCACTGGGACACTCTGCCCTGGACTGGGCACCAGCTCAGGCTGAAGCAGCTATGAGCCCTCAGCTTGTCTGCCAGCCCCCCACCAATATTCTGTTTCCCTGCTGCCTGGTTCCCCCTTGGCCTCCAGGTCTGTACACCTGCTCTGCCTTACCTCCTCTCTCCTGGTTCCCTGAACTCCTTGGGCCTAGACTGTCCCCGGCATTGGCTCTTATCCTTCCAGCCTGGCACTTTGGGCAGTGTCTGTGCCGTGGGCAGCGCTGTCGATGCTTTGTGTGCACAGCTGGGGAAAGACTGACAGGGTCCCTGCTCTCACGGAGGCTGCACTCATTTGGGGGGAGAAATAATAAACAAGAGAATGACAGATAGCAGTAAATTCCAGGAAGAAAAATGACACAGGGAGATGGGATTTTTTAAAAAGTACTTGAGGAGCTACTTTGGAGGAGAAGGTCAAAGAAGGCCTCTCCCAGGAGGTGTCTTTTATTTTTTATTTATTTTATTTATTTTTGGCTGCGTC
>NW_021159099.1:0-1142 GCF_002837175.3 Physeter macrocephalus | reverse complement strand
TGTGAAATAGTGTTGAAAGAGGGTAACCTTGTCTTGCTTTTCTGACTTAAAAGAGAATGCTTCTGATATTTCATGTGGTGATAGGTAACTTGTTTGTCTGATAATAAACACACACACACATAAAAATTTTATTTTTTAATTCTGAATTTTTTTGTGCCATCCTCTTTAAGGTGGGGTTCTTATAAATAGTATATATTGAATTGTGCCTTTTACATGTTCAGTATCACTGGAATTTAACTTATTTACATGAATTCTGATAAATAGTATGTGTGGCCCCTTCTAGTCATCTTATTTTGTTTTCTATTTACCATGCTTTTTTCCTTTTCCTGCTTTGTTAAACTGGTCAAGATTTAAGCACTCCGTTTCTTCTTCCCTTTAGTCATTTGGAGGTTATAATACATCATATTTCCCTTAATTTAGAGGTTAGCTTTAACATTTTAAACCATATTTAAACTCCTTTTAGCCATCAATCAATCCTCTTGCCATGCATGACAAGAACACCATCATTCCTCATACTTGTCCATGTCGAGATTTTGGTTCCAGATTATTAAAATTTATTTTTTACATTAGGGGTGAACAATTATTTTTACACATTGACGGGTTTTACAGGTTGAATTCTCTGTCTACTTTTTATTCTGTTTTTCTCTGTCACAGAATAAAAAAACTTTTTTTAACTATAGTATATCTTTGAGTAATCCTTTCAAGAAAAGGTCTTTGGGGGGTAAACTGATGGAATCTTTGCTTGTCTGAAAAATGTCTATTTCGTTTCCACCTTATGTCCCTTGCCTTCTGGCCACCAGAACTGATGACAGTACTGATGAGAAATCTGATTCCATTCACATTCTTGTTCATTTTTAGGTAAGCTGCTTTTCTTCACCTCTCTGGAAGATACTAGAGTAGTTTTCTCCGTATTAAAAATTCTACCATAAGCAACAAATAACCCTACAGGGGCTCCCCATAAGGTTGTCAGCTGATTTTTCAGCAGAAACTTTGCAGGCCAGAAGGGAATGGCAGGGCATATTTAAAATGATGAAAGGGAAAAACTTAAAACCAAGATTACTCTACCCAGCGAGGATCTCATTCAGAATCCACGGAGAAATCAAAAGCTTTACAGACAAGCAAAAGCTAAGAGAATTCAGAAC
>NW_021159098.1:0-1142 GCF_002837175.3 Physeter macrocephalus | reverse complement strand
GCAGGCAGACTCTCAACCACTGTGCCACCAGGGAAGCCCCATTTTATTTTATTTTATTTTTACAGTAGGTCCATGTTGGTTATCTATTTTAAATGTAGCAGTGTGTACATGTCAATCCCAAAAGTCATATATACTTTTATATGGGTCTCGGATCTGCCTTCTTGCTCTTTAAATGACTGACAAATTATCTACTTTGAGTCTCAGTTTCCTGACAGGAAAAGGAGGCCAAGGCTATAAGACCGTACACATGAACGTGACCAGTATAATACCTGGGATAGAGTAATCATTCTATAAATATGTTCTACACCTCACCCCACCCCTCCTCTTACCTAGAAGTAGACAGCTAGTTAATTAGACTTTCTTTTTAAAGGAAAGAACTCCACGTGTTAGGTGATGCTCCATCTCCATTTGTTCTCCTGGGAAGTTCACTGGGACTGAGCGTCACTTTTAACTAGCAGATGCTCCAGGCTGCAGCTACTCTCTGTGATAAAGTTCCATGGCTGTCCAGCCTCAAATTCACCTTCAGCTCACCGCCTGGCTCCCCTCCGAGCAGAGCTGTGCAGGAGGTGACGGGACAGCGAGGGATTGTTATCACTCGCTCCACTTCCCCTTCTTCTGGCCGCTGGGGAGGACACTGGCTGGGTGACAACACGGCTGCATGGGACCAGTTGAAGAAATCTGTCATTGGTGTGTGGGCTTATCCCGGGGGCCTCTCCTGGTGGGGAGGGGACTGGAGTGTGTGCTCTTCAGCCGCATTGGTTATGTCTAGTCATCATCCACGTGGTCAATAAAAGCAACAGGAGCTGAGTTCTCTGTGGGTGTGAGTTTTAATCCACAGCCATCTTTTGATATTTTCATCATGAGTGGCCCAGAGCTTTCAAATGCGGTACGGAAGACACAGGTCAAAACTACCCTTCCAAAGGGCTGCACTTATGTGCCCAACAGAGCTGTATCTTCTCATTGCAGGCATGATGGAGTTCAGTCTCTTTGGAATCTCTTATGTAAGTCCTACTGGGGCCATTACTAATTCCCCAGTCAGATTTCAGTGTGTCTGCAACCCACAAAAGTCCCACCTGAAATGTGCTCTGGTTTTACATCTTCTCAGACAGGAGCAGACATTTGCGGATTCTTTGGAGATGCTT
>NW_021159097.1:0-1142 GCF_002837175.3 Physeter macrocephalus | reverse complement strand
CTCCTCCCCCGGCTCTATCCTGAAACCACTTACTGCTGGTTCCCTTTGCCCTCACAGGCCACATTATTGGGGGGTTTCCCTTTAGGACGGTTTCAGCGCAGTGACCTTGGTCCATTCACTTGGTCCATGGGAATCACACGCATTTCCCTGCCTAATATCGTAAGTGCAGCTACTCCACCGTTGCTCCCTTCTTTTTCTGCCGTCATAGGCCTGTCCAGCCAGAGCTGTTTTCCGGTAGATATTTTCAGGCGTGAGCCAGGCATGAGCACCACGGGGCGACATGTCAGATTCTCCGGGGAGGCTTCTTGTAGCCAGTCTCATAAGGATTGGCGTGAAAGCGTTGTTTTCCTCACCTTTGCCCCGGAGAGGCTGAGCACCCCCCCCCACATTTTCCAGAGAAATCCTGTCCCTTGACTCCTTTAGCTTTCCTTTATGCCCTCCAGTAAGTACAAGGCTGAGTGTTTCCAGACACATTCTGTGGTCACCCTCTTTGCCATTCTTGCCTTTGTGGTTTAGTACCTCAGTTGGGAACGTGCAAGTTAATGATACTTAGTGTTGTGTCCTCTACCTTTTGGGAATTCAGCCCAAATTGATCTGCCTTGCCCTAGAGGCATTGTCATTCCCTTTCAGTTATTGTGAGAGGGCTTTGAAGTAGAACCCAGAACCAAGAAGGGGTCATAGCCACCTAGCATAAGACCGCCAATAGCTATTGGGTTGGCCAAAAAGCTCATTCAGGTTTTCCATAAGATGTTAGGGAAAAACCTGAAAACCCCGAATGAACTTTTTGGCCAACCCCACACAATTTCAGAATTAATGGAGATAAAATCTTGCTAAACAGGAGCATTATGCAGACTAACTTGAGTGGAGATACTTTAAGAGAAACCAGCCCCAGTGTCTCTCTTCCTTGCCATTTCCCTCTGACCCATCCAGCATTCAGAAGACATTCCGCTTCAGAAGATCCAGCAGAAACTGATATCAGAGATCTCCATAATGTACTGTGGAATCAACAGAAACTTATGTGAGGAAGTCATGGGCCTCCACTTGACATCTGAAAGGGCTGACTTTTCAAGTAACAAGAAATCAGTGTGAGTTGAGACTTTATTATTCTGTAGGAAGGACTGGTGTCTCAGGGGTAAAAAAAA
>NW_021159096.1:0-1142 GCF_002837175.3 Physeter macrocephalus | reverse complement strand
CTGCATCGGCAGGCGGACTCTCAACCACTGCGCCACCAGAGAAGCCCGGTCTTGTCATTCTTTTTCCTAGCACTTGGAGGTTCTCAATGGATGTTTATTGAACTAATCTGAATTTGTAACATAATAAGATGGCATCTAATATGATCTTAGAAACATATTTCCACTTGTGACTGGTATTGAGGAAATATTTGTCTATGGCTATTTTGGGAGTAAAATCTTATTTTACTTTTTAAAATTATAAGCATGCATCTAATGAATTCATGAATGTCAGGAGTGGATTGAGATGATTGGATACTCAATACGCTATTCTGAGGAACACTGATGCTATCTCCCCTTTATCTCTAGGATGTTATTAGACTTCATCATACAGGAACACTTCCCCTCAGTAGATGTCAAGGAACCTAACAGATATTTGGTAAGTTTTTTTAAAAGAAAGGACAATGCTCTGTTTTCTATCATTGGCCAGCCACCATTAGTGGTTACAACTTAGTACTTAAAAATCTAAAGTTAAAAAAGGAAATGTAGAGCATTTTGAACATTTTGTTAAAGAAAGAGACGATGAACCACCTTGTAAACAAGACATAGATAAGGAAGTTGTTCTGTTTGAAAGGTATCTAGAAAAAGAGAACAGGTGTGACTACATCCTGACTATATACATTATTTTTTGAGCAGCATTTGTAACTTGGTCACATACATTGTTTTCTCACATGTTGGATATATAGGTATTTCTATAGTAGTAGTTCTAAAATAAATACATACATAATAGGCAAATGTGATTTTCTATTCTTGTGGAAAGTTTTTGATCTTCATTAACTTTTTCTTTCTTTTAACAGCCACAGAGAAGGAGATTCCATTATTTTTCTTGGTGACTCATTTCAAAATTTAATAACACATTTTGCTTACATTTAACTCCCTGTGCTGAATTCTAATGTTTTTCCTTTTCTTATTGTACATGAAGAAAACCTGGTCATAATACTATGCCTGAGGCTTGTATATATTATTTCTGGATCAATAACTCTATGTTCTTCCATTGTTTTCTTACATGTACTACTTTCCGTCTCTTTAGTCATCTTTTGGTCCACCTTTGAGAACACCTTTTTTTTTGCGGTACGCGGGCCTCTCACTGTTGTGGCCTCTCCCGT
>NW_021159095.1:0-1142 GCF_002837175.3 Physeter macrocephalus | reverse complement strand
CATCGGCAGGCGGACTCTCAACCACTGCGCCACCAGGGAAGCCCTTAGCTTTTTATTTTAAAGCTTGAATTTGACCCTGACCTGAAATTATTGGTCTTCTGATTTCCAATATATTCTGCCTCAGCGATTTTGTCCAAATCTCTGGCTGTAACTCCGTCTATGCACTGTTGACGCCTAAGGTGCTCTATGCAGCCCAGCCTCTCTGAAGAATGTACCCGTACATCCACCATTTCTACCTGGTTATCCCATCTTGATCTTAAAACTCAATTCAAAATGATAAAGCCCGAGGACAGAAATCCTCCCCGCCTCTCCTAATACGGTGTTTCCATTTGCATCCTTTGCCATCCAAACTCAGATCCTAGGGCTTACCTAGGACCCCCTCTTTCTACCTTAGCTTCTCAAGTCCAGTCGTTGCCGAGACTTCCACGTTCAGAGTCTGCGCCATCTCGGGAGAGTGTCCCTCACTTCCATCCCCACCATGACGCCGCTGTCACTTCTCCCCCCAGCCTTTCTGGTGAGCTCTTTATTGGTTTCCCTCTTCTTATCTTCCTCCACCAGTTCCTACCCCACCCTGCCCGTAGAGTGTATCTTCCTCAGTGTACTCAAGCCACTCCAGCGCTTAGAGCCCCCCCCGAGGGGGACTCCATAACCTTTGGAAAAGGTTCTGATTTCTTGGCTCGGCACACAGAACTCTTGCTGAACTGGCCTCTGACTCCCCCGGCTGTATCTTTGCATCCTGGCCGTGCCCTTACTCAAGTCTCATACACGCTTGCTCTTTCACACCTCCGAAGCGTTCTTCCCTTTACCGAAATGCCAGAGGTTTCCTTCTTCCGTTAGTTAACCCCTGCCTCAGTGGTCTTATGAAAATCCACAGCTGTAAATACCACGTGTTCGCTGTCGACTCCTGTATCTGTGTGCCGGGCCCAGATCTCTCTGAAGAGCACCACATCCATACATCCAACACTTTAATCTGACTGTCCCGTAATGACCTCACACTCATACTTTGTTGTCTCCTTTGGGAAACCTTTCCTAATCCTGACAGTCTGATTTAGACAATCACACTCTGGGCCTTCGTGGTTCCCTAATTGCCTATCCTGCTTATAAAACTATGTGGTGACATCAGCTGTAATTGTCTGCTTCCC
>NW_021159094.1:0-1143 GCF_002837175.3 Physeter macrocephalus | reverse complement strand
ACCAGAGATACTAGGGCCGAGATGGTCAGAACCAGAAGGTTAGGGAACTCCTGGAGTGAAGGCTGCATTTTAGGGACTGTCCTGCTGGGGTCATGAGCAAGTAAAGGGAACACGTGGAACCAGGAGGATGTGACAGCTGTTCTGAGAAGTAGAGATGGTGCTTCAGGCAGCTCTGAAGGTACAGAGAGGTACCTTTAGGTCTGAGACATCATTCTGCTACTCCAAGCATGGGGAGGCTATCTCTATCACCTTCTCTCCTAGGAAACCCCTCTGCTTTTGGCTTCAGATAGTGTGTATGAGATTGTGGTCACTTGCAATCAAGTGACTTCTAAACTTGTGGGCTTATTGTAAAGATTGAATGAAATTAGACAAGGAAGCACCCCCCAAGAGAGTTGTAGGGCAACCAAAAGCACCCTCCTCTGACATCTGATGCAAATTAAAACAAAAGGAGCAGAGAGCATGCCACCCTAGGTTCCTGGAGCATGGGCCCATGTGTGGTGTGGTGAGTCCAAAGGGACTGGGGGTGGGGCCAGACCTGATGGGCAGCACAAAAGGTCTGCAGGCTTCTCTAGAGATGAGCAGAGGGAGTGAGTCTGTGTTTGGGGAATGGAGAGGAATTGAAGTCATACGCTAAATTCTCCAAAATTGAAGTCATATGCTAAATTCACCAAAACTATTAAAAGATAGCTTGCCCCAGCAGAACTCAGCAGAGGTGGAGCCCAGTGGAGGCAGAACCCAGCAGAAAATAATGACCTTTTAGGTTTGGAATGTCCTTATTCACAAAGGAACCACAAAGGTGGGATCTTTGTTCATGAGCTGGGGGTTGGGCCAAAGCTCCTGCAGTGGGAGCTCTGAGTCCAAACAACTGGACTAACAGAGAAGCTCAGACCCCATGGAATATTCATTCGAGTGTGGTCTCACAGCAGTCCTCATCTCAGCACCAAGACCCAACTCTACCCAACAGCTTACAAACTCCAGTGTTGGAAGCCTCAGGCCAAACAATCAATAACAGAGGAACAAAATCCCACTCATTAAAAAAAAAAAAGTGACAGCAAAAAAATATGTCACAGATGAAGGAGAAAGGTAAAAACTTACAAGATCAAATAAATGAAGAGGAAATAGGCAATCTACCTGAAAAAGAAT
>NW_021159093.1:0-1143 GCF_002837175.3 Physeter macrocephalus | reverse complement strand
GGGCATGAGTTCGTGACTCCGGGCTGTTTGCTGGCCACCCCCTTTTCCCTGTCTGAGTACCCATAAACCACTCAATTTAATAATTCATTCTAGAGTTTTGAGCAAACTCAATTTCCATTTTGAGGTGAGAAGTCTGGGGAAATTCGGACATCTTCCCTTTTTCAGTCTTTGAGCTCTCCTCTTCCCCACAATTCCTCAGAATTACCAGCTGTGGCTCAGCAATTTCATCTGCATTTGTCTAAATTCTCTTGGATTGTCATTTTTCTGTGTCAGAAGACGTAAATCCATTTATAGCAGCTTGTGGCTCTCTGCTGATCCCCTCACTTATCTCTGCCTTCAATTCCTCTTAACCAGATGTGTTCTGACCTTTCTGCATTGTGTCTACTGCCCACCGACACCACTCCATCAGACCCAAACAGTCAGGCTAATCTCATTTTATTCTCTGTGAGCCAAGATAAATTGAAAAACCTAGCCCCAAAAGAGTTAGCTTTGATTCATTTGGGGTTAAAATTGTTCTGATAGTAGTTTTACAGGCTTGTGTTTGTTCTTTTATAAATTAGAGCATGTTGGATGGGACTTTGGACCTAAAGTTGAGGACAGAGAAGTAGCGAGTAGCTCCACATGCTAAAGATGAGAGAGTGTTGGGAGTTTGGAGGTTTACGTGAGCGTGCATACTGGAGCCTGCTTCTAGCCTGGAGGTGTAGAACAGGGTAGAGCAAGGCGGATGCTGGAACAGCCCACCCTGGAAGGATGGTGAAGAAGGCTGGCAGTGGATGTGCTTGCATGGCACAGTCTGGCAAGGCAAGAATGAGTACCTTTCCTGCAGGCCAAGGAGACATTGAGGAAGAAGATATCTGGGCTTAAGCAATCATACCTCATCCCACTCAAGAGGGCTGCCCACTAGATCAAGGGAGCCTCAGCGGCAAGAGGCTTGGGGCAGACACCCAATGGTGGTAGCTGACGGAGAGGGGGGAAAAAGAGGCTGAGCCAGACCTCCTCCATCGGGGACCTATATAGTGGGGAGGCCTTCCAGCGTCTTCTAAAATAGTACATGTGGCCCCCGTGGATCATCTGAGCATGTTATTAAAATGCAGGTTCTGGGCTTCCCTGGTGGTGCAGTGGTTGAGAGTCCGCCTGCCGATG
>NW_021159092.1:0-1143 GCF_002837175.3 Physeter macrocephalus | reverse complement strand
GGACATGGAAGCAACCTAAATGTTCATCAGCAGAGGAATGGATAAAGAAGACGTGGTACATATATACAATGGAATAGTACTCAGCCATAAAAAGGAATGAAATAGTGCCATTTGCAGAGATGTGGGTGGACCTAGAGACTGTCATACAGAGTAAGTCAGAAAGAGAAAAACAAATACAGTATAACGTTACTTATATGTGGAATCGATAAAAATGGTGCAGAAAAAGAAGATGCTGCTTTGCTGCTTTAAAGTAAGTGACGGAATCCCATAGAATTCCCCAGGTTAAACACAGGGGCTGCTTTAGGGCCCCAGAAAACTGGGGAGTAAGATGAGAGGTACCATTTAGGGCCAAACCTGGAGAGGTTTAGTTTCCAGTAAGTCAAGAGCTATACAAGGAGTTAATGAAAACAGGGATGGGTTGGATTTCTGGAACCGGAAAGTGGAGAAACATCCCAAGTCAAAGGCAACATCTGGGACTGCAAGGCCAGAGCAGGAGGAGGAGTATTTGGGGCAGAGATAGAAGAGAGTTTTGCTCTATTTTTCCTATTTTCTCAGTAAAATCTAAAACTTTCCATCTGCCCGTAGGTTTTTCAAGGTGAGGGCAGGGCTGTTTCTATCGTTGAGTCAGTAGAGTGTGTGGACAGGAGAGTCTTCCCAGCGGCTGGCTGGCAACGTGGTGGCACAGATGTGCCCAGAGGCCAGGAAACCTGAAGGATGGGGCAGGGAGAAGGGGGCTGCATGCAGGAGGGGGCAATTTGAAGGTGGTAGCGATCCTGCCTGAGTAGGTACAGTTATGCCTTTGTATGATCCTCAGGGAAAGGGATAGAATTCAAAGCTAGAAACATTCCACTCAAAATTAAAGCATCTTAGTAAAAGCCTAAAGAAACGAATTAAATGCTCAAATCACAGAGAGGGAGGGAAATATGATGCCCTCAACATCTTCTCCAAGCATCAGAAGAAACGTGGGCAAGACACCACAGCTGAGAGCAACACTCCCACCCACTTCCTCAGGTCATTAGCCTTCAAGATTCCCCTGTCTGCTAACATCTTCTTAAAAAAATCAACAAGCCCAGATGGCTCAACGACTCGGAAGTCGGAAATGCATATGCTTTCAAGGGAATGCCGGGAACGGAAAACTGGAAG
>NW_021159091.1:0-1143 GCF_002837175.3 Physeter macrocephalus | reverse complement strand
TTGCTGTAACTCTAGAGCAGCTCGAACAGCCACGGCATCGTACCAGCTTGATGCACGACGAGAAGTCAGCCGGTGTCCACACGAGACCGACATGTTAAATTGGAACCATCAAGGCATTGGTAGATATCCACTGTGGGCCGTGCAGAGCGAAATGGAGACGTGCGTAGCCCGTGCAAGTACATTGGACCGATGTTGTTGGCGTCTCCTGAGTTGTAAGTAAGAACGGCCAACTGCTGAACTGAAGTAGGATACCGTTGAGAACTTTCCGAAAAATGTGGCTCGAAATGCCACGTCAGCTCTCGTGTAAAATGTCGACGATGATCTACAGGTGCGACTGAAGGAGTTTGCATGTCCACTACGGATGATATTGCCTTGAGCATGTCATCCGGTGCGTGATGTTTGACATTATACCAGTTCATTTCAGACGCAGATCTCTTACGCTTGCGCGCGAGAAATTGAAATTTGAATCTTACTCTACACCAAAAAGGCGATTCCGTGTCCTTGGTCTGCACGCCGGACTTTATATATTCGGTTGTGCTGTCGTCCTACCTGTGAACTGTAGGGCTGATTTCTTCAGGTGCAGAGGCTCGCAATTGATTAGGTTTTAGCTTTCCTAATATCCGCCATGGCGGACGACAGAAAGGAGGCAAATATGTACGAATCTAGGCACTCTCCATGTATAGCACAAGAGATATGCAGAGGGCAAAACTGCGCGTCAAAAGACTGCGTCGTCTCTTCCATATCGAACCGTAGATGACGGCCTACAAATAGAACTGTCGTGTCGGTAGTATCGCCCCGGCAGTGTTCTCCCATATATGGCGTCTGAATCTCTGAAGCGTATTACATAAGCGTACCCGCAAGTAGTCAAAATATATAGTTCAATGTACAATAGGGGCCGAATCCGGTTCTCGGGCTTCATGCGAACAACTTAGTTGAAATTCCCCACCTGGGCCTAGAAGCCACTACTTGGAGTGCCTCATTAGGCAAGTGCCAGAGTGCACGCAACCATCCTTCACCTCGGTGCGCTACGGCCATGTTTATCGCAGGACATACAAAGGAGACTCGTGCCCATGCGGCATCGTATTCGTGACAGTTTAAAATGGAGCCTCTCTGGAGGTACATCTCTCGCACGACAATATTCTA